>NC_142444.1:37524166-37676527 GCF_059453495.1 Arachis ipaensis | reverse complement strand
GGACGATATTCCAGAAGATAGACACACAGAAGATAGACACACAGCTTCCGATTTGGAAGCTCGAGAAGAAGAGCAATACAACGACGAGCGAGCGTTAGTCATACCTCCCCGAACTGATAGAGGAAAAGGTGTAGCCAGAGATGCGCACTTTCCAAACCTGGAGAGACATGATAAGCTCAGAAGTACACCGACTTAAAGGATCCGAGCCAAGAAATCCCACGAAGATCATGGGACTTGTCCACGAATATCAAGGCTAGCTGGAACAACTCGAGAAGGAGCTAGAGTGACAACGAGAATTTGAAGGAGCCTTGAGAAGGGAAGTTCGATGATGAAGAGAGCTAGAAGAAAATCTCTTGAAACCGGAGTCTGACTTTAAGGGTAGGAGAGCTTGAGCTGATGACTGAGAAGAAACACCTCTGACAGGCAAAGATCTATTTATAGAAAAAATCATGCGAGCTAAAGTTCCTAGAACTTTTAAGAGCTCGGACATGGATCTTTATGATGAAACCACTGATCCAAGGCATCATCTGAGCAATTTCAAAAGTCGAATGTACTTGGCAGACGCTGTAAAACCTTCCCGACTACGTTAACCAAGGCGGCCATGAAATGTTTTGATAGTTTACCACCTAGATCAGTCACGTGCTCCGACGATTTGGAAAGAAGTTTTCTTACCCAATTTTTCATCCAAAACGATAAGGTCAAGCATGCGCCAAGCCTTTTAGGAGTAAAACAAGAAGTCGGAGAATCTCTATGGGTTTATATGGACAGATTTAACAAAGCATGCTTGGAGATTTAGAATCTACCTATTGAAGCGGTCATCATGGGACTAGTAGTCAACAACCTTAGAGAAGGTCCTTTCTCCCAATCCATATCAAAGAGGCACCCGACCTATTTGTACGAGATGAAAGAGCGAGTCGAGAAGTATATCAATATGGAAGAAACAACTCGTTTAAGGGAACCTACTCCGAGATAACACAATTAATATGCAGCTCGAGACAAAGAGAAGAAATCAAAGAAAAAAGAGGAATACAAGTCGGACAAAATTTGAAGGTATCATAATTACACCCCATTACGAGTATCCCTTGTTGACATCTATAGAGAGATTTGCCACACGGAAAAAATTCCACCTCCTAGGCCGAGAAAAAATAAAAAAGATGAGAGTCAGTCAGAATACTGCGAATACCATAAAATCTACGGCCATTTCATCAATGGTTGCTATGATTTAAAAAATGTAATCAAGAAATTGGTTACAGAAAGTTGGTTGGATATGTATTTAGCAGACAAGTCAGATGACCTGGGTAAGAGAAAAAGAGATGAAGAAGACAGAGTTTGCTAAGATAAACTGCCATGAACTCCTGATAGGCACATCCATATGATTACTGAAGGATTTGCAGGAGGAGGAGTAATAAAATGAAGGTTGTGGTAGGCTTAAAGAAGGGGGGTTGAATCTATGCCTTTCTTTTTAGTTACAGAAGTGACCCTTTAAAACAAACTTTCAATCCTGCTTCTGTTTGAACTCAGCAGCAGAAATTTATGAGACAATTTATTTTTGTCTCATGAATATCAGAAAATAGAACAGAGTAGAGAAGAGAAAAGCTAACACCATCATGTATCCTGGTTCGGCTGCCTTGTGCTATGCAACCTACGTCCAGTCTCCTCCATAACAATGGAGAAATTTTCACTATAGTTAAAAGTATTACATACACCAATTCCACAGGATTGACACAATCCTTTCATACTTAAGTTCTAACCTAACTTGACATTGGCTATGCTAATACCTAACTCTTCACTCTTAGTGCTAATCCAACTAAGAAAGGGATACCTTACAGGTACAAGATACAAGACATAGACATACCTAAAGAAATCAGAAAATAACTCTAGGCTTTTCTCTCAAGTGTATCACTCAGCCTTTTTTCACTCATGGCTTTTACTTGAAATCTCTCACTATGCCTTTTCACTCAAGAAATTACAGAAAGATAAACATAGAAAAGTACATTACAATCTGTAAAACATGAAGGGGATTGACTTCATTAACATCCTCTTTGCTATGTGATAAACTAGCTTTGCAAGCCTCAGATTCAGTTCTTCAATATTGGCAGAATGCTTCTTTGAAAGAAAACATTGTCCAAGTAGAGGAACTTCTCAGGGAACTCTTCACAGAACACAACTTACCAAACTCTGGTTTTCTCTCCTTGATTCTGAATGAACAGAAAATCTTCTTTTATCTCCTTGCATGTTGCTGGGTTCTTCTTCCTAGGTCAATTTCTTGAGCTTTGAGCTTCACCAACCCAGCCGATCACCTTTTTCCCAGTAATCTTCAAAATAGAAACTTTGCTTCTGACTTCTCTATCTTGACCGAAAGCCATAAAGCAGCAACCATAAGAGTCTTCCAATGGTCAACCAAATCTGAACCATTGAGATGCTACTTGGTCTCCAAGAATTACTTGTGACCGTAGATTCACAGCAATGAAGAACAAAAATCCTCTTTTCCATATAGCTCAAAACGGAGTGGCAGAGGGTTGAAGATGAAGAGAAGAAAATGTGTTGCATGTATAAGAAAATGGGTTGCCTTTAACCTTCTGATCTTTTCTTGATGTGGTTTGAAATAGTTGATTAGACCTTACCTTTCTTTGCTTAACCTTCTCTTTCCTTCTTCTTTCATGACTAGCTTAGGGACTAAGCTCTTTTCTTACTTTTTCTGAGTTCAGTGATTTGATTGGAACAGAGGAGAAAGGTACGTTGATTTGGTGAAAGCAAGTGGGAGGGAATTTGCTTGCTGAATATCAAATCGGGCTTGGGTTGGATCACTTCATTTTGGCCCGTTTTGATTTCTTAACTTTGTGTCCTTTTGGGCTTCGTTTTGAGTTATCAACCCATCAGCCTTATTTTCCATTCCATTTGGGCTTTCTCATGAGTTGTGGCCTGCAACATTTTATAAATAATTAGTAATATGCAATTATCAATGATCAACACTAATTATTTATTTTGTCCAAAAATAATGTTTGTCATCACTAATTAATTTAGTTAATTTCTTAACTCAACACAAAATATTCTCGTAAGAGACATTTAAAAGAAGTCCACCTGGTCGATGAGAAAAATGAGATGCCCGACCTCCTCGTTATCACCTTTACAAAAGAGGACGCCCAAAGGGTAGTACCTGGACATGATGACCCTGTCGTGATCACAATGATACTTACCAATGCAAACCTCCACAGTACCTTGGTAAATCAGAGAAGCTCCGCGGAAATCTTGTTTAAACTAGCTTTTGATAAGCTGGGCCTAGAGAAAAAAGATTTGAGAGCATACCAGATACTCTTTGCTTTGGGAGATACTCCGATCCGACTTCTAGGGTTCATTTCTCTTTACATCTAATGCGTGAACATCTTATACCCATTTTATGCTTATTTTCTAGTTAAATTTAGTTAGAATTTAGTTAGTTTAATTATATTTTAGTGTTAAAATTCTCTTTGGATGCTACTTTAAGTTTTTCTGGTATTTTTATGATTTCAGGTGAAATTCGGATCAATTTGGTAGAGTTTTGAGCAAAAAGAAGAATATTTGAGGTTACCCCCTTGGGCGTTAAACGCCAGCTTGTCGTTTAGCGCCAGTACCCAGCACAGATCAGAAGCGTTTCTGCCTCTCTAGGTGCTAAACGCCAATCCTGGCGTTTAGTGCCACTCAATCTGGATCCAACCTCTTCAAAGGAGCATCTTTAGTGGATTTAGCTCTTAGTTATTATCTTATCTTTTATTTTTATAATTTTTATTTACAAACAAAATCTTTTAGGTTTAGAATTTATTATTTTATTTTAATTTCAAATCAAATTAGGTTAGATATAAAAGGGAAAAGATTCACCCTTTAGGGAGATCTTCTCACTTCCGTTTCACTTTTCAGAACCCTTATTTTCTCTGTAACTCATGAGCCACTAAACCTCCTCGGTTAAGGTTAGGAGCTCTGTTTATTTCAATGGATTAAGACTATTGCTTTTCTATTTTAATTAATGTATTGATTCAGTTTTAAGGATTGCTTTCGCTCTTCATTTTATGAATCCGGGTAGAACGACAGTATAATCCTTATTCTACATGTGTTCTTGTAATTCTCGACAGAGTTATCTTGCTTGAAGAACAGCTTAAAAGCGAATTCCTCCTAAATTGCTAATTACTTGAACTAATCTGGATACGTGACATATAATCCATTTAGCTTTGGGTAATTAAGATTTCTGTGGCCATAAACTAGATTTGCTCTTAACCCTCTAATCTAAATTAAGTGATCAAGACATTGGCAGTTGAATTGGGTTAGACGAGACTAAATCACTAAGACATTAGGGTTTAGTCAATTACAGTTTGCTGTGAAACGAATCTTGCATGATTAAAATAATTAGTAAAAAAACTTAATCTGAACAAATAAACAACTCTAAAACTTTAACTGTTTTCTCTCATATATTTCACACTACTTTTGTTGTTTGCTTTCTTATTTTCTGAACTGCTTAATGCTTTTGAACACCAAAACACCACTTTCTGCTTACTTGACTAAGTGGATTAGTCGATCATTGTTGCTCAGTCCATCAATCCTTGTGGGATCGATCCTTACTCACCTGAGATATTACTTGATACGACCTGTTGCACTTGCCGATTAGTTTGTGGATATTCAAAAATCTGCATCAAATTTTTTAAATATGTGTTAGTTGTTTCCTTTCTTTTATTTAGTACTACCTTTCTTATTTTCTGAATTAACATGCATTTATTGAATTTCTTTACTTTTTGACGTGTACTTTTTTAATTTTGCAATGGAAATGATGTTGTAAATCGACAATCATTCATGAAAGTATCTATAATAAAATTTAAAATAATACGGTGAAAATTTAAAGATATTGATAACAAATTTTTGGATTCTTATTTTAAACTTTTATTTTTTTTACCTTCAATATTTGTTCATTTATTATTTTGTTAATAAATTTTTTGCTAGAAAAATATGTTAATATCAAAAATTGTAATAAATGATTAATTCATTCGAAGTAAATCTAAAGAATGAACAACAAAATGAATTTATTATATTTTTCTGCTTACTGTTATATAATGCCATAAAAAAACCGACTAATATATATATATATATATTGGCATACCAAATTTTTTAAATTTGCATAATAATATAGTCATTTATTTCATATTAGTAGTGTATAAAAATTAATTATTAATTTAAAAAATTTATAAAACTAAAATCGTATGCTTAATAAAAATATATTTTGTGATTCTAAAATACTTAAAATATATTTTTAAAATAAACCAATAAAATATATTTTTTTGTATTTTCGATATTTGAAAATCTATTTCTTTTTAGAAAGAAGTTGAAATTTTTACGTGATGAAAAGTTAAAAATAAAATTTATTTTTGATAAAAAAAAATCGCAACCGAATGCTTTTAAAACTACCATTTTACACGTGCTTTCCAATGCTGCCTCCATTCAAATAAACTTTCGTTATCTCGCCTGCAATGGAAAAGCAGAATTTCATTCCCGCCAATGACAAAGTCTCATACATTGAAAAATGGTTTGTTAGTATTACATGACGTAAATTTTCTTTATATTTGTAATTATTATCCTATGCTTGAAGGACACACTACGCCATTTCTACAGAAGATGAAATCTTCACAAGATTTGTTACATGTCCTCTACAATACAGAAATTACTTTCAGCGTTAAGCTAGTCATCGATAATAAAATTCCCTGCTACATCTGCATTAACGTATCTATACACAATTCGAGTATGGAGATTCGAATGGAATAATACTGAAATGCGAATTTTGTTAGATCATCTCCATAACACAAGAATGGCCACGATCTGACCGTGAAATCTAAGGGTGGAAGACACTTCTATACGTTTTCGATTCTTTTATCCTCACTGTTGACGCCACACATTGGAACAAAAGATTTGTGCACATTATGGTTAGGGTTGATTGTACTTCAAAAATATTCAAAAGAAAGAAGATGAGGGTAAGATAAACTAAGGATAAAATATTATATTTTTCATATACCAGTCGACAAAAAATAAAATTAACAGTTAGTGAAATTTACACACATAATCCTATTTTATGTAAAAATATAAATATTACATCTATGTGTATCTAAATTTAATTTCAATAATTCAGAATTTATTTTCATAATTCAAAAATAATATTTAATATTTCTCACTTTATATTTACGCTAGCGAAATATATAGATATGCACACCAATTTTTTTATGGTACTCACAAAATGGGTAATAGACAGTACGAGAAATACATCGCATGCAAAATGAAGGAGTTGTCGATTTCTCACCTGGTGACGAAATGGACAATGGTGGATAATAATAAGAGTAAATAGTCAAATTAGCCCCTAAAATATTGTTGATTGTCTAAATTAGTGCTCAAAAGATTTCTTTTATTCAAATTCGTCCTTTAAGGATTTTAAATTAGTTCTTTCATTACTTTGTTTATTGATGTGTCAAAATTTGCTAATGTGACATATTAGGTGACACCCCAACACATATCTAAGAGTTTTAATTTAATTGACTATTAATATAATTAATTTATGAAATTAGATCAAATCAACCTCAAATTGAGGAATTCTAATGTCTCGAGTTCTCCCCCCAATTATTAGATTTTGATTTGATCTAATTTCATAAACTAATCATATTAATAGTCAATTAAGACTTCTAAGTGTGTATTGGAGCGTCACTTCACGTATCACATTAGCAAATTTTGATACCATCAATAAATAAAGTGACGGAAGGACTAACACGACTAATTTAAAATATTTAAATGACAAAATTGATTAAAAAAATCTTTCGAAATCAACTTACAGAACGAATGATCTTCTAAAGACTAATTCGACCATTTAATAATAATAATAATAATAATAATAATTATTATTATTATTATTATTATTATTATTATTATTATTATTATTATTATTATTATAACTGTAGTGATCAGTATTATTATTTAAATTAACAATAATAATAATAATACTGTTTAAATTAACAATAATAATATTTAATTTATAAGAAAATAGTATATTTTCATTTTGAATGACATGTGCAAAATAATATGCTGCTCATCCATGCGATTAAGACGTTGCAATTGCTTGCAAATGTTTCCCTCATTTTTTTATACCCCTTTATCCACAACTAGAAAATGGATTAATACAAACGGATTTACAGACAGATTTAGTCTTTATTACAGACGGATTTTTGGTTACCGACGAAATTACCGATGGATTTTGTCCCTCTGTAAAAGTCCCGTCAGAAATTATTTACCGACAAATTTTTTCCGTCAGAAAATTACCGACGGATTTTTACTAGTTACCGACGAATTTTTCCTCTGTAAATTCTCCATCCATTTCCCGAAAGCGAAGAACTTTCAGTCGGATTTTCTGTCTGTAATTACAGACGAATTTTCTGTCTGTAATTATAGACGGATTTTTCGACAGATTTTCTGTCTGTAATTTAAACTTTGAAAAATCATCTCACACTCTAACTACAGACAGAAAATCTGTCTGTAAATCCGTCAGTAAAGTAAAATAGAATTTTTTTTATTTTTCTAATTACAAAATAAATATTTTAGATTTGTTTTCTAAATTTACTCCATAAAACACACTGTAAATTGAAAAAAAGAAAGCCAAAAATCACATAGATAAACATAATATTCATTACATGATACCTATAAAATTGGATGTTATTTTTCAACACCATTATCCAATATCTCACTTTCTCAATAAAAAAGATACCCCAAAATTTCTTTTAAACTACAACAGAGAAGAGCAGGGCTTTCAGCCTAAATTTTAAAACTATTTTCTCATACTCTCTTTAAAGTTTAAACTCTCTAATCTAATCTGAGTTACATGATTCTTCACTCCATGGTAGACTCTTGTGTGGCTGAAACTTGAAAGTATTTGTTCATCTACTTCTTCTTCTTTGATTTGTTTGCATTGGACTGAGCATGTGCAGTTTCTGGTGTCAAAAAATAGGACATGGACAGATTTTAGAAGCCTAGCAATGTGTTATAGGATTAAGAAAAAGTGAAGGAGGATAACTTATTATCATATCATCAACTTAAAGTTAGCAATCCATTTAATATTGGATTACTTTTGAAAAAGTAGAGAGATTGTTAATACCTTAGATAGGTGTTGTATTTGACCATGGATTCATAGCCCCAGGAGGATGAGGAGGGCAATTCCAAGAGTAACAAGGAAGACAGATTCCATGCTAAGAAAACCACCGGCCTCGGCAACTTCAATGGTGCCGTTAAAGAAGGAAAAATTTTTTTGGTAGACTCAACAAAATCTTCAATAAGAACAAATAATTGTTTTTACACTCTTCCATTATATTAACCTTTTCATAATCTCTTGCTCTCTAAACTCCGTCAAAGGAATCAGAGCTGCAAATATAACCAAATGAAATCAGATCAGATCAATAACACAGAATGGCCATTCTTGTCCCTCATTTCAAACTTCAGAGTTACTGGTTGAAATTCCCAATTTATTTCAATAGCCCCAAAGTTTAAAATGTGAAAATCTAGGCGAACAAGGTTTATAAGTGATCGATCCTAAATTCATCATATAAATTCTGTGCACGGTGTATCCACCACGAGTATCCTTCTTTTTCCATGGCATTCCAATCATACAAAGGACTTCTCATTAAAATATGAAAATTTTAAAAAATAAGAAATCAGAGACCCAAATGAGAAAGGAGGCCTTACAATGTACTATGACATGTTAGCAATTATTACAATATAACGGTGGAGAAGATGGGGAGATTTTCTTAAAAAGGTTTATAAAAAGAATCAATCAGGATATTGTCATAGGTGGTTAAAGAGTTATGGAAAGAGAAGAGGAACAAAAATAACATAATCATGGGGAATGGTTGTTAAAATTGCCACATAACTTCAACAACAACAAAAAGTTCAACTAGTAAATTTATGGCAAAATATTTATCCTGGGATTAAGATCAAACCTGCTTCACAGCTGACCAGTTTCACAGAATGCATCAGGTGGAACTCCACTAACTAAAAGAGAAAAATCGCAAGTATAGAAACTTATCAGTAAGTATAGAAAATTCAGTTATATATTGACATTTATATATAATAATAGTCAATATATAAGGGGCTTAATATAGATTAGTAACTTCAACTTCTGTAATATTATATATCGTATTAAAAATTAAACCCAGTCCCAAATCAGTTTAGTTACTAATTCATCAACGTAATGGTAGGAGAAAAAAATAACAAAAGCATCTAAATAAAGTAGTTTAAGCCTTTAAGGACTAAGGAGTACCCTTTGCCTCATTTATTATTTGATTTGAAACCACATGAATGTATTAGTATATGAAATTCACACCGAAGAATCGAAGGATAAGCATGTGGAGCCTGCAAGCAATGAATTGTTGGGACCCTTGTTTATGAGGGTTGGGGCCCGATAATAAATAGAAAAGATAGAAAGAAAAAAATAAAACTTAAAGAGCCTTTTTAAAATAGTTAAAGTAAACAAAAAAAATGTGAAACTTTACAAGATTGAAGTAAATACTAGTATGAAATACTAAGCAAGAAACTGAGAAACCAATATAGTGGTAGATATGTAAAGTGTAAATTGTAAACTGTCCACAAAATATACAATATTAGTCTCTAATAACTTTAAGGTAATCAATCAATCACTGAAACCATGGAACTCAAACTAAAGGCAAGATATATGAACCTTAACCATAGAACTGATATATATATGATGTACACCTCATTTTCAGTAAAATTAAGTCCACCTCAAAGATATTTTTAAACTGCTATGCTCTACCGTAATTTTTCGTGGATAACTCCAATTTTGGTTTAATATATAATACATCCCAATAGAGGATGATCATACTTATTTAATTTATTTCGTTCAACTTGAATGCCATGAGGCTGATATTGACAAGTTTTCATATAAAAAATAGGAATTTACAAACATTGCTGTATGAAAAAAATTATAAACAACATAAACATGCTAAAAAAATAACATAGCATACACATATCAATTTGAGCTTGCCTCCTTCCAAATGGCAACGCTATCTTATATCTCCTCTGCTTTTGATCATTTCTTCATTTCCAAATTTAGAATTATTGTCCTTCCTATAAGAGCCTCTTGTTTTATTTATATCACTTCTTATATACACTTCTTTTTTTTTTTTTATATATCGCACTTGCATATGTATATATGGCCAAATTACATATTAATAAGTATTCTAAGCATGTACATACCTAAATTACTTATTTTCACTCTAAAACAATATCTACATTTCCGTAGTGCTTAGAATGCACCCTTGGAACTAACAAATAACAACTTACTTTAACGCATTTTTAATAAAAAAAGAAAATAAAATAAAGCAGCAACAACACAACTATGTTTATCAACCAAGATATATCAGTTCCATGGTTAAGGTTCATATATATATCCACCAAATTCAGTTAAGGTTCATTCAACAGAGGACCAAATGAAACAGAGTAAGAATCAAGAAGAGCCATATATCAATGCATCATAGTCCCAAAAATAATAGCAAATAGAGAGTAAAGAGCAAGATGAAACAAGAAACATACATTGAATATCAGATTTTTGTTGGTAGCTTCCCAAGCTAAGCCACCTCTGAAGTGTATGTTCTAAAGCAAGACCATGACAATAGCAGCCACCGCTAGAAGGTGAGCCACAAAGGTAAATGGAAGAGCAGGAACTCCCAACCCCATCTTCTTCATTTTTTCTCCTTTTGTCTCCCAATCTGAGAAGTAAGAACTCAAGTGAAGTAATAACTGATAAGCTTGAGCTGGAGATTGGAAGCACCCATACTATAACTGAAGTTTCTATACTTACTAACTTACTAACTCCACTAACTGACAATTAGAATCTGACTATAACAACATATATGAGAAAAAGAACCACCAGTTAATAGAACCTAAAAGGAAAAAATAGCTTACCAGTGAGATGGAGAGTGCCACCAAACGACTGGCTGAAGATCAATATTGATGCAACATTCTAATTATGTTTAAGGATGAAAAATGGTGAAAATTTTCACTTGAAAATTTCATTATCAATATCTTCTATATAAAAACTATAACTGAAAAGAAAATTAAATGCTACTGGTAAAAGGAACAGCAACATAGTAAATTCACCAACTCTTGAAATGTGGAGTTCAGATTCCCTAGATTTAAGCTCCAAGGGAAGGAAAGATGACTAAAAAGTATTTGCAGAAGTTAGATCACCTGTCTACCAAGGGAAGGAATTTCAAGAAGGATTGTCTTAACAGCTTGTGTATCCAGTAGCATTTGCAAAAGTATCACTTTATTAGCTCGTTCTCATAAGGTTTCAAGTGTTCCACAGAAAAAAAAAGGTTTCAAACTCCTTTATGTATCCTGTACTCTAGATAAAAAATGTTCAAAATTGTTGAGAATAAAAGACATCTTATATTTACAAACCTATCAAAAATATGCTTTAACTTTACTCTTGATGTAACCAAAAGAAAATAAAAACCAATTAAAGAAAGCGGCCAGTACTTGTTGAGCGCCCGTTTCTGATATTTGCTTGCGTTTGAAAATGTTAGAATAGAAGCGCGGACCAAGAGATGATGCAAGCTGCAGATAATAAATGGGAAATAAATGTAAACATTCAACTTGCATTATTAATTAGCAACATTGAGTATTTACCATCTAATTTAATCCCTTACAACATCTGCAAGAAAAAAGCTATTTAAAATAGAAAAACATTCAAAGAATATTTTATTTATTATTAATTATAAGTTTATAACTAGTATGCCAGAAAAGAAAATGTCCTTAACACCAAGGTTGACATAAAAAATCTTAACTCAATGCATCAAATTGATCTATATTTTCAAAGTCTTCATAGGAAAATAACTCATTCTGTATGTTAAATACACAAGTACCTTATTATCAATGAACTCATCTACCATCAACAAAAATATTCATGAAAAGCATGTTCAGACATAAATTAAGAGCATGTGAAAGTGTTAGGTTAGGCTTAAGTGACATAAAAAAGATTCATTCAACCTTGATTAGCTCTGCTTTTCTTTCAGGATCAATCTCAGCCACACCAAATATCATCTTTTCAGCAGAAACATCCTTTTGTATGGCGACCTCATAGCCCGCGAAAACAACATCTCGTCTCCACTGCACCCATACCCACAATGAACAAGAAGTAAAAGAATTAATTACTAAATCTTAAAATTCTAAAAAAAAAATCCAGAAATAATCAAACAATAAATAAATAAACAAATAATAACTATGATTGTAAATCATTAAGAGCTTGAAGAAGAAAAAACTGACCTCCAATTAAATCACAATCCTAGGGTTTATCAATCCCAGCTACTGCATACACCATCAAATTTCTTCAAAATTCAAACAAAAGTATGGATCATTGTAATTGTTATCTCCTGCTGCTACTATTTCATGTTTCAATGACAGAAAAAGCATTATTATATATATAAAACCCAAAGTAGTAGTACTCTTTACTACAATATTATCCATACTGTATGAAAATTGGAAAAAATCTCATAACAACAACAAAATACATCAACAAAATACAACAAAAACCTCACAGCACCTCCTTCTGATTAGGGTTACCTGCACGGCTGAGGCGAGATCGAAGAGAAAAACACATCAACTAAGCAACACATGAGCGAGAAATGCACTTATGATTTCTGTGAGAATAGCTTTGATCAAGAAATTAATGAAACAAGTAGCGCATAAATTCGAATAAGAGAGAGGAGAACGCGAATCTCAGAAAGAGATAGAAAAATGGAAGACGTACGATTTGAAAATCTCGAGGGGCGACACCGGGAAGGTAGAAAGAGTGAACGCAGGAGAAGGTGAAGAGGATGAGGACGGAGGCGACGGAGGCGACGAAGACGGTGGCAGAGAAATGCATATTAGGGTTTGAAAGGGAATCAGCAACACACAGAGAAGAGTCGGGAAGGGGTGTGACGGAGTTTCGTGGCGATGGAAGTTCAGTGCAATGGAGGTTCGGTGCGACGGCGGCGCAAGGTAAGACGGCGGTGCAAGGCTGAGACGCGCTACCGATAGAGCATTTGGAGGGGATGGGCGTGGAGGTGCGGGGAAGAGACACGGGAAATGAGGAAGAGCTCGTTTGGTCAAATCTTTATTTTAATATTTTCGACGGAATATTTTAAATTACAGACGGATTTTTAATAAAATATAGTGTTTTGTCTATTTAATTACAGACAGATTTTCAGTCTGTAACCATTTTCTACAAAAAAAATTAATTTTACCGACAAAATTATCGACGGATTCTGTTTTCCGTCTGTAATTTATGCTAATTCATTTTTTTGTTTTTCGACAAAAAAATCCCTCTGAAATTTCGTCTGTATTTCCGTGGAATAAAATCCGTCAAAAATATCCGTCTGTAATAACTAGTTTTCTAGTAGTGATCGTTATCAAATTATTCTAATCCTAAAGTTTTTTAGAAATATTGTAACCCTATCATCTGAACCTCTTGGTCCACTCCACCATATATATAGGGTAAATTATTGAAGTATTTGGAACTTAATAAAACAAAAAGGAGTAAAAATAAAATATAACATCTTATTTTTTAACATTTGTTTTGCATTTTTATTTTTTTAATAATTTTTTATCTTCTAAAATCTTATAAAAAAATAAAAATACTAATTGTAATGATCTATTAAATAATATGTCCACCACCTATCGCTTCTAATTGATCATTGCCGTTAATAAGACCACCGTTTACTTACCATTCATTTCGAATTACATTATTTTTTTATGATATTTTGATTGAGTTTGTATTATAATAATATATCACTCATATTTTAATTATTTTTTGTAAAATTAATTTTAATTAAAAATAAAACCGTATTAATGTGATTTATGTTTAAAAAGTTTTATATTAAAAAAGTTTTATATTATAATAGATAATAATAAATTAAATGTTATTTGGATTATATTACTGAAAATTACTTTTACAAAAAAAATACTAAAAACAACATGAATTTAAAAAATTAATTTATCTTATCTTATCATTTTAATTTAGATTTTTAAATAAATCTTATTAATCAACTTTATAATAACAATTAATATTTACTTAGCTTGTTCAATTAACAAAAACATATTCTAATGGACAAAATATACTTTATATAAAAAAAACATATATGAATCATATATCAAAATATATTTTATTAAATTATATTATCTATAATTTTTTTATTATTCTTAGTATTCTTTTATTTAGTATTATTTTATACTGTAAATTTTTATTACTTATAATTCTATTATTACTTATAGATTATTAGTTAATTTTTTATTTGTGTTGTCTTTTTTAGTGAGATCAATAATTCATATTATAACAAAATTACAATAATAAATATAGCATACAAGAATTATAATTACAAATTTTAATAAATTAAAACAAAAAATAAAACAGTCTTACACAAAATAAAATTAAAATACAATAAAAAAATAGAATAATATATATGAAAGATTTGAGTAATACAATAACTACAAAGAATAAAATAAAGGAGATAGTTGGTAGAAAAAATTAAATTTAATCAACTAATTGTCTAACATAATTTTTTGAATATATAAACTAAAATTTTTAGTTTCACGTGAACACATAAATTTAGGATTTGAAATTACGTTTGTCTTTGAAAAAAACAAACACAAACATTTTTTAAAAAATTAAAAAGTATTTTTTTTCTTTTCAACGCTAGACTCCACGCGACCTTAATCTGTGCTAGAAATAAAAATTAATTTCACTAACCCCTCCATTATTTGTAACTATATCAATTTACTATTTTTTTGTTGGTAATAGTAGGGGCCAAAGGCCCAAAAAAGGAAAAAAGGAAGTTAAATCACAGTTACACGGGGTAAAGCAACGCCCCTCTCATCTTCAATTAGTATTCTTGCTACTTCTTGCGGTGGCATATTCCAAAACCTCAATACTGGTTCAATTTCTCCACCTATTCTGGCCAAGCAGTCCGCCACCCTATTACTCTCTCTGAAAATGTGTTTAAAACAGAGCACCCAATCCTTCTTCTTCCAATCTGCGATGAGTCGCACCAATGGGTTGGGATGATTATGGAGGTCTGATCTTTGTCGTTGTTGATGATGGCAATGACTGCTGCAGCATGGCATAAAGCGATGACTCTTCTCAATCCCATGGTCCATGCCAACTTGAGTCCTTGGTGAATTTCCCAAAGTTCAGCTTTAAAGGACGAACAGATGTCGATATTGTAAGAGAAACCTCCCAACAACTTTCCATGGTGATTTGGTGCGGTATTTTATAACCACAAACTAGTCGGCAAGTGCACTGGGTCGTACCAAATAATACCTCAGGTGAGTGAGGGTCGATCCCACGAGGATTGATGGATCAAGCAACAATGATTGATTGATTGGCTTAGTTCGACAAACAGAAAAGAGTGTTTGAATATTCAAAGAGCATTAAACAATCGTACAGAAATTAAAATAGTAAAGTAAATGAGTTGGGAATAAAATATGGAGAAGACAGTTATGGTTTCAGAGTTATCTATTTTCTGGATTGACTTTTCTTATTAATTTATTTTAATTATGTAGGATTTAATTTATGACAAACTATATGTGACTAGACCCTAATTCCTTAGACCTTTCTAGTCTCCTCTAATTTTCATCAACTGCCAATTCCTTGGTCAATTAATTTCAATTAGAGGGTGATAATCAAATTCCAGTTTATATGCCGCAAAAACTCTAATTACCCAAAAATAAAAGGATTATATGTCACGTATCTCGTTAAATCCAGATAATTAAAATTTAGGAGAATATATTTTCAAGCTGTTGTTCAAGTAAAGAGATTTTCCAAGTTATACATGAACTCAATTAGAAAGAGGGTCATACTTCCGTTCCACCCAAATTCATAAAATAAAGAACGAAAACAATTCTTAAATATAAATCAAAACATTAATTAAAATAGAAAAACAATAAAATCAATCCATACAATATACAGAGCTCCTAACCTTAACAATAGAGGTTTAGTTGCTCATGGTTCAGAGTAGAAAACTAAGATTGTAAATTGGAATGGAATAATGTTGTGTTGGAATCACCTTGTTGGAATCTCTTTTTATATCTAATCCTAATAAATTTAAAATCTAATTTTTTTAAAACTAAATAATATCTTTTCCTATTTTAAAATAATATTTAAATTTAAATCAGAATTAATTATGGCAATCAGCAAGTCTTCAATTGATGGATGGGGACTACTTGATTCCTTCACTCTGCAGCCTCTGATTTGTGCTTTCTGGGATGAAAACTGGGTCGAAACTTGACCTGAAATCGCCCCAGCGTTTTCTGCGAATTCTGCATGTCGCGCATGTCACACGTACGCGTCGATGGTCTTTTTCGCATGTCACGTGTACGCGTAAGGTACGCGCACGCGTCGCTAAGCAAATCTTCAAATCACGCGTACGCGTCAGTCACGCGCACGCGTCAGTCACGCGTACGCGTCGCTCCTCGCTGCCATCTCCTTTGGTTCTTGTGCTGCAGAAACTCCAGCCAAATGCTACCTAAAATAAATAAAATTGCAAAAGACTCAAAGTAGCATCCATATTGGCTAAAAGATAATTAATTCTATATTAAACTCAACAAATTAGATGCAAATTCACTAGGAAAAGATAGAAAAAATGCTCACGCATCATGATTCTGCAATAAGCCACCGCAAGCTGCTGGCCCCGGGTTTCCCTTTGCTGCTCCATCAGTATTGAGGGCCACCCAGTCTTCCGGAGGAGGTTCCCAAACTATGTGCATTTCGACCCTCCTCCCTTGCTCCACGAGGTACTCGTTGATTTTGAAAGCCTCTTTATTCTATTGTACTTGTATGATGATTTCACTCGTAGCATTTATAGGTCTCTGATAGTTTTCGTTGTGTATTTCTTGATTCTTCCAAAACCAAACCCTCCAATAAGTAGTGAAAAAAAGATCCTTCCAACTTGCATTAATCTCTTTTCCTAGCTCTTTCTTCAAATTCTGTTCAATCCAGTAAGTGAAGTGATAACCGAAAAAAATTTCAATAGCTTCTGGTTTAATTAATTGAGTCCAAATTCTAGAGACTTTAGAACAATCTCTAAAAACATGAAGGATACTTTCTTCTTTGTCTGGACAGTGATGGCCACATCCACTTCCTCCAAAAAATTTCTTCAGTCTTTTCTTTGTAGAAATCCTTTGATATATGACGAGCCACATGAAAACTTTATTTTTCTGAGGCCCTTGCCACTTTCAAATTCTGTCCCACATAGAAGCTTTCGGTTCTGTCCATCCAGCTAGTCATTTGTAGGTATTCGCCACTGAGAAAACCCATCTGAAGTGTGCATCCATCCAATGGTGTCCTGTTCTATATTCAAGTTTGGGGGAGGCAAGGCTCTAATTTTATCAATTATTTGATCTGGCAGGGCTTCTCCGAGCTTGTTCAAGTCCCATTCACCCGTATTGTAAGTCCATTCCCCAACTAGGCTATTTTCATCTAGTAAAGGATTCATCTTGTGGTTAATCAGAAGTTCTCCTTTCTCTATTCAACAGTCTATCCAAGATTTAGTCGCTAGTCCATTTTTCAAGTAATGGATAATGTTTTCTTGAAAAATGTTTCTCAATTTAGTGAGCTCTTTCCATAGCGGAGAGTCAGAATTATTAGACTGAAAGTTGTCCTCATTTGTCCCATCTTTTCCGTATTTATGCTTTAGCACCCTCACTCATAGGGCATTAGGGTTAGTTCTCAATTGCCAAATGATTTTTAACAAAAAAGCGTCATTCATAAAATTGAGTCTTCTAAATCCAAGGCCTCTTTCATGCTTAGGTTGGCAGAATGTCTTCCAATTCATCAGATGCATCTTTTTCTTGTTCTCGTCATCCCCCAAATGAAATTTCTCTAAAACTTTTCGATCTCATTGCATACCCCTTTGGAAATTTCGTTGTATTGCATCTCGTAATTAAGCATTGGGCTGATGACAGTTTGAGCTAAGGTAATTCTCACTGCAAGGGAGAAACATTTACTTTTCAAGCCTTTAAGTTTGTTTTGAACTCTTTCGATGACCTCCTTATAGTTATCATTTTCTCTCTTGTTGTTATTGATCATGGCACCAAGGTATTTTCCCAACTTCTTACTCTCTTTAAAGTATGAGATTTTGAACAAATCTTACTTGGACTTATTTGAAACATTTTTTTGAAAACACTATAGACGTTTTGGCTTGGTTTATTTTTAGGCCCGATGTATTGCAGAAATTGTTCATTGTTTTGATAACATTCTCCATTTGATGTGGGGTCGCTTCCGTAAAAATGAGAAGATCATCAGTGAATAATAAATGGGATATTGCTGGCCCCTTCTTCCTATAATAAAGGGCTTCCATTTTCTTAACTAAACCATTTTTTCAATTAGTTGGGATAGGAGATCCATGCATATAACGAATAGATAAGGGAAGATAGAATTTTCTTGTCTAATTTCTCTCTTTGGGGAGAAGTCTTCTGTCATACTTTCATTCCATAATATATTGTATTTGACTGTTGTAACACAATTCATGATGATATCAATACATTGCTTTGAAATATTGATCTCTAGGAGCCTTTTTTTCTAAAAAACCCAATTGATTTTATGGTACGCTTTCTTAAAATCGATCTTGATCGTGATGAATTTTGATTTCCCTCTCATTCTTTTCATTATTACAACCACTAACACATGCTTATAAGAAAGCAAGTGAAACCAATCAAACCCACGTCAGGTTTTCACCAAAAAAATTTTTTGGCTTGTTACAAAAAAGATTTTTTTATTTTTGATTAGGATATGGAACAAACAAATTTATTTAATACATCATACTACATTTAGAGACCATTTATTCTAACAATACAACCCAATAATTCAATCTAACTACTTATCCAAAAAGAAAAAAAAAAAAAAAGACCCACTCCACTAAGTAAAGCTCATAACAACAAACCCATTCAACAATTCATTAGCTTTGAACAAATTGAGCCACAAAATCACTGAGCTACGAGCCGTTCACAAAGGACAAAATTTCAGGAAATTCATGTGTGTAGTTCAAATATTACTTTGTTACTCAGATTTTATTTTTATGAGAATCAAATATATTGAGGGAAAATGTAAAAATTGAAATAATGGTATTTTGATTTCCTAAAATAAAACTTGTTTAAAAATAACTTTAAACTTTGAACTAAATATAGGAATATGATATTATCATCTTAAAATTTCTAGAAATTATTTATAATTCTCTTGACCACACACCTTCAAGTCAACGTTGTTCGATTAACGGGGGTCAGGTTCTTTTCTACTCTTGCTCTAAAATTTATTAACACCACCACATAAGTTATCTTGACAATCTCAACCATCCATATATTTAATTCAATATCTACCCGGTTCAGATTTATGATACATCATTACATTGATATATAAAAAAAGTACACTGATACATTGAAAAATCTTCCCATACTTAACATGCACATATAATATATAACGACCCCATATTAATATATAAAGACTTTTATATTTACTAAAGTACCTATATGACTAAGTTTGAAATAAAATAAAACAAATATACAACAGGGTATTCATAGATATATAGTGGCTAATTTGTTCTCCTTAGTTGCCTACAAAAGCTAAGAGGTGTATTATGAATCATTACTCCACAATGTATCTAATCAAATTTTAGAACTATATTTAGTTTTGTGTATCTTTTCCTTATATCAATAAAGAGTTTTTCGTTATTATTTATTCTTCTGAGAGTATACACAATTTGATCCAAAGTATCACAAATATTTTAAGTATATTTAAAATTTGAATTAATTTTAGTATTTAGTCATTCTTTTATTGTCTCATCAAAGATTTTGATTTAGTTCAAGTTATCACTTATTTTATATCTTTAACAAATTTCATAGTGAAATATTTGTTTATTCTTTTTATATGTATATGTAGATTTTAAACCGATAATTCCTTTGTATTAATTTTTTTTTTATTCTTCAGCTTCTGCATCACCCTTATTATCTAAATGCCCACTAGATATTGCAACATTTAAAAAAAAAAAAAAAAACTATGAAAACCTTTGTTAAATTTCACATATGCACACGATTAGTTAGAAAATATACAAAATATGTTTTATTTTTCTCAATCAGTCTCTCTTTTTTCAATAATTTATTTTTTGTTTCAATCAAACACTATCGACTCAGAATTACAATCCTAAGAAGAAAAAGTGAACATTTCAAGCAAGCCAAATTGAAAAACTTGCATCCACATCAAATATAATACAAAAGGCTTAACTAATTCGATAATGTTACCTGAATATAACTATCATTATATCAGGCGCTGAAATATTATCTATCCACTATTATACGAGGTGCGAGTTTCATTTTTGCTGGCCCTCACACCCTCCAAGTAGATAGATAGTATGTCAAATTGTCAACTCAAAATATAATAATAACTATATTCAAGAAACATTTCTTTTAACTAATGATCCCATGCTTGTATAACTTGTCACTGCCTTCCACTAGTGATTGAGTTGATGCTGGCATCCTTTTGACATGATCTGCAGCATCAGGTGCTATCATCACAGAGCAGGCATTCCAATACCAAGGTTGAAGGTATCTTGAATCAGATGATGACGACGATGATGATGGATGAAGCATCACAGAACCCCAATCCCTAGTTCCAACCCTTGTCTCCTTCAGTCTTCTCCTAACCAACAACCCTCCCACATCTTGTTTCATCATTTCTGATACACTTTTGAGTATTGAGATGCAGAGGAGGAGCATCAGAACCGCATCTTCTTCAGGCAACACTTCAACAACCAATAGCTTCCAATTTAGAAGTGCCGTTGCTCTTCCATCGGGGTCATCTCCTGTGAGACGAACAAGTGTAATAAAACCCTCCTCATCATCAAAATCTTCCTTTAAGTTGTTTTTTGTTGTTTCACTTTCGTTATCTGCCTTCCTTTTTCTCTTCACTTGGTATTGCCTTTGCCTTCCTTTCAACAACTTCACCTGCCATTGATGACGACTACGTTTTGAACAAACTTAAGATGAATAACTCACAAGTAAACCATTTAGAGCCTGAAACATCAAGGTGCTGTAAGGTGGCGTTTCCCCCGACAGAGCGGGGTAGGCATCTGCGGATATTTATCCACCGAGGGCAGATACTGGGCTGTTTCTCCCCCGAGGAGGAGGGACCATGTACCATTAACATATGAAGACATCTTTTTTTGAAGATGATATTGTGAACTGTTAAATTATTCAGTCAAATATATTAAACTATCTAATGGTTTACAATATCATCTTCACATGAAGACGTGTTCATGGGAGTAACCAACTACCTGGCATGTAATACTTTTAGACTAAATTGGTAGTTTAGTCCAAAATTCAGACTTTATTCCAAGGAAAATAGATAAAGAAGTCTCCACTCTACCGATGAATCTGTTGATGTCTGGTTTCTCAAACTAAAGCAAAGACCCGACACTGATAGTGATGAGTCCCATTGTACGAACAGCTCATCTCCCGTTGAAAAGCACCATGATGCACTCCATTGCTCTGCAGATTCCTTTGGTGTGGCAGTAGCTACCACCTTCTCTGTACTAGACAGAAACAAAAACACGATATTTAAGATTTGAACTGCAAAGAATAGAAGCAAAACTGTGTCATCTAGGATTATGGTTTTGCTGGCAAGCATGAATTGTACATCAAAATGGCGATCCATGACAGAAACACATGCGCCTTTGGCATTTAATAGCTAGCTCGATTATAAAGAAGAGTGTGACAGAATTTTAATTCCAAAGCAAAATGTAATCTCATGGAGATGAGAAAATGCTGAGATTTTTTTCCCCCTCGAGTGTTAGAAACGATCTTCCTTTCAATAATCTTTGAATCCAAACTAACATGAAAGAACTAACGTAAGACCAAGATAGTTTATTCTTCAAACTTGTTGGTTCTAACTTCCTAGCTTACAACTCTGACTCATATATGTCCAAGTGCCTTTGAAGAAGCCATGATAAACACGCCCAATATTTTAGGTAAAGTAACTTGTGCACAAAACATACCAGGGGCTCTACCAATGGAACCAGCAACATAAGACCAAGATCCTTCACGTATCTCTATAATCCTTTCTTCCCATTTCACAGCCAAAGGAGTTTCACCTCCTCTTCTCCAAAATCCTCCTCCTACCCTGTCATTTTAAACATTTGCGAGTAAGCAAAAGATAACCATGCAACAATAGCATTGTAGAGTTTTGAAGTTCACCTAATTCTAATAACAAAACACACTCTTCCTGCATGATCAAGAACTGTACGAGACAGCCATCGTCCTTCTTGCGGGTGATAGCTATTCATCTTCAGAATCACATCAGATATCATTGCTCCGGAATCATCTGTTACTCGATCAGGAACACATTTCAACAAGTACGGTGCTTGAACTGGCGGGGTTATTGACGCAACAATATTCACATGCTGACTAATTTTCTTTTCAGAAGTTAGAGAATCAGCTCTCAATAAATCATTCCAGCTAAATGAAACGGTGTCTTGCAGGGTACTTCCTTTAAGACAGCTACCACCTTGTCGACGGTACTCAATAATAACCCCCTTGGTCCCAAATTCACAGTAAAGATGCCAAGCTTTTTTCCATGAATCATAGGGGAAACTGGAGATGGATTTATCTAGCTTTAACTCACTATGACACCTTATAGTACGAAGTCTTATGAAATCACGGTTTATATCCTTTTGCAATGCCTTTATCCTTGAGTTAAGCTTCACAAACACACAGGCCTGCATTGTCAAATTTTTAAAATTTAAATCCACTAAAGTGAATGTATATATGACTATAGCCCATTTTCACAAGAAGATAAGTTTGATGCTCGCAATGGCAACATTGAGCTAAGAAATTACTTCAGGTCAATTAACAAATACCAAAGAGAATATAGTCCCAGGTATATAGCACAATAGCAAGCATACAGCAGGGGATAGAGAGAAAGAGCACGAAATTGACCTCAAGTAAGAACCTTGGAAGCATGGACCTGTATTTTGTATTGACATCTGTGTCTGATTCAACCCAGTAGACGGGGGAAATTGCAGAGGTAGCCCCTTCCAATGACAGCGAAGTGATCTCTCCACCAGCTTTTTCATAAGGTTGATTGAATTCTGTGTCCCACAACTTCCTTATTTCTTCAAATTCCTTCTCCTTCACGGTTTGAGAAACCATTGCCACCTTTTCCAGATCAACATCTAAGCCTAATGCCTTCATGTCTCCCACATACACTGTTGGATAGCTCTACTCCATGAAACGTATGACAGTAATAAGAAAAAGTATTAGAAAAGATAACTGATAGAATGAAGTAACAGTGAAATTAACAATTAAGAGAAAATGTTTAACCAAATTCATTTCTGGTGTATAAAACGACAAAGCTAAGGATTGGTGCATGTCTTGGTGGATACAAGGAAACCTACGAGGAGAAAATTAACCTGAACTGAATTTCTTTCTGTTGTAGCAAACTCACGCCAAGACTCATTAGCTCAATGCTCGATTAAGTATATATAAAACTATGTTACTAAATCAAGGAAACTAAATTGCTAGCATAATTATTAGTACTACTCAACTTTAGCAAGAAGACTTATGTTCACACTTCACACCAAAACGTTAATATTAACTATTGAACAAAATAACAGTTGGTAAAAAGAAGAGGAGCTTCTCTATCCCTTGACCAAGGGGTTTTCACACTAAAAATAAAGCTGGATGATTGACTGGATGGCGTAAAGTTATGAAGCGCATAACATTTATGAACAGAAAGAGGAAAAGTCAGAGATACGGAAATTAGATAACAGGAAGAAGAGCAACACAAAACAGAATTTAAAAAAAAAAAATGGAAGTCACCTGGTGGGTCAGCCACATCAACAAGATATCCGAAGCTGGCACCAAACAGGAACCAGATTGAAGCGCCACTAACCTCTTGTGCGCCAAATACAAGAACGCCTTGTACCTCTGCCTCGCCGCTATCAAGTACACCACCTCGCACCTGTACGGCTCCTCAAACACAGAGCACAACCACTTCCTCTTCTCCATAACTTCCTTCAGAAGATCACCACCCTCTTCATCAACAATGGCGCCAACTGGGTCCTCCTCCTCCGAGTCAGAACTCGCTTCGTTCTCAAACGACTCGGAGGGGAACTCAGCGCTCCATATCTCCTTGCACCGCATCACCGCGTACTCTCTGTTCTCCTCGTCCAAGATAACCGCTCTTCCAATCACCTTCGAGAATCTTCTCACGCAGTATTCCCTGTAACTAACCTTCACCATTTCGGCAGAAAATAAATAAAGAAAAATCATAAAACTTAACATACGATTTCATGGTTGCGTTTGTATATATAATTCAATTCAGAATCATTGTTAGAATCTCAACATGAAGTTCAACCTTTACTGTTAATAAATGTCATGTTTTAATTTCATTCTTTGAAGCAACTCACAGGGTTGAGAGTGTGGCAGAACCAAACCCACTCGACATCGAAGGGAGGGAGAATCATAGGAAGAGGGAAGTCCGGGGCCGTCAGATCGGAAATCAACGGCATCCACACATCATGGTATCTGCCATGCGGAAAATGGAAACTTCTCAGCAGTTAGATGAGAATACCAACTAATTAACCGCTATGTTCTCGAAAAAGAAAAAGGAAGGAAGGGGGGAGGGGGTGCTAAAGTTTGACCTGCGTATGGCTTCCACCACAATGGGCGTGTGGTGGAGCCACAGAGAATCCGAAACAGTCCTCAGGAACAAGATGTTTCGCCTAGCCGCCGATACAAGATCGAGTCCGAATCGTATGGCGGTGAGTTCCGGTAACTCCGCGAGACTCCTGGATGAGTTGCTCGCTGAGATTTCGGAAGCGCCGTCGGGGTGATCCGACATCGTTTTGGTGGATAATGAAATTAATTAAGCACAGTAGGTGTTAATTAATAGTATTATAGTATGGTGTATATTTTTGTAAGTGAAATGTATTAAATGAGTGAGATCTACTAAAGAGAGAAGAGTAAAGGGACCAGAGGGAGAAGCACCATTGTGTTTTTTACATGATGGGAATATATAGTAGGGTGTCAAATGTCAATTCTCAAGTGTGATGAAATTGGTATGGAACGTGGAGAGAAGGTTGAAAACGTGGTGTATTGGTGGAAGTAGGAACAAAGGGAATAATGAGAGAGATGGGACGACAAGGAAGGGTTCACGAGGATGGAGACAGATGTTTAAGGTGGCAATGGCAGGACACGTGTCAGCATCAAGAAGTTTTTGGTTGTAGAATGTGGATGTGTCGGGAAGGGCAACTGTAGAAGAGTATGGGCGATTCCTTCCTTCTCAAAAAACAGTTTCTTTATCACTTTTTTCCTAAGCAAAAGTTCTCTCTTTTATTTTTTTTGTTTGAATTTTGTTAGGGAGTTAATGGAGTATTTGTACAATGTGTATAATGAGCTATTTATTTGGCCCAATATGAATTAAAAAATAAGAGTAAAATACTATTAATTTCTTAATATAATACACCCATACTATACAGAATAACCATTCGGATACCAGGAATAATAAACATCTGATATTTTACTGAATCGAATATCCCTAAACTCCATTGTACACATTGTACAGAATATTTCCTATACTTCCTCTTTTTGTTTTTTCTCCAATGTTATACCTAATTTATTGGATATACAATGGTCCAAAAGTTACAAATAACATAACAAGGGAACACCTAAAATACCGTGTAACAGGCTGTTGGTCAAAATTTAGAAAAATTTTTTGAGAGCAAACTTCATCCTGCTTGAAGAATGAATATCTTATTATTTCTATCTGTCTATCGCGTCTTCATTCCCTTTATCACTTGATCAAAGTGGTGTATGCAAATTATATAGCAGTGATATGTAATTGGAAAATTAGAGAATAGAGAAGATTGAGATTTGTATTGGAGAGAATTAGTTATGTATTATGGTATGAATAGTAGTGATAGTATTTATAGATACATTAGGGGCTTGTATTACAATAAACAAAATTAAAAAAGATGAGAACTAATTAACTTAACTACTCTTTACCTATATCAACAGTGATACTCTTCACTTTTTTCTCCATTTTCAAATTCAATATAGGATTAACAACTATTCTGAGTTTGATTCGAAACTTGTGAAAAAGAGTCTGAGAGTAATTTTGTGAGTACACTTGTAATCTGAGAGTAAAAAAAAATATAAATTAGAAACAATTGTTGTTTGACAACTCGATCCTGTACAAAATATAAATTAATCTTAAAATATTTGCTTTGACCATAAAAAATGAAATTGGCAGCAAGAATAACATCACTCAAATTATCCCAAAAAATTGTTGGAGAGACATTTTCAAACATATCAAGCTCTTGCAACAGTTTTTGCACCCAAAAAATTTTAGCTTTTGCATCTACTAAGCACTTGAATTCTGCTTCAATGAAGGAACGACTCACTGCATTTTGTTTCCTATTACTAAAAAAAATTGGATTGCAGTCTAAGCAGACACAATAACCACTGGTACTTCTTCTATCCTCCAAATCACTATCCCAATCCACATCTGCAAATACAAGAATACAAAGATTAATAGATTTTGAATATGCTAAACCATGATGATACGTACCTGAGAGATATTGGAGGATGAATTTTAGAGCTTTCCAATACTAACCTGATTTACAAAGAACGCAATTTCAGGATGTGTTAAAGTAGCATATTGAAGACCTCTAAACAATGATCGACATTTAGTAGAATCCTCAAACTCGGTAAACCTTGAGAGATAAGTTTTAGAGTTAATAACATAGGAGTTGGTAAACTTTAGAACCATTCAATTGAGCTCTATGTAAGAGGTCCAGAATATAGTTAGACTGAAAAATGTGTAAATCACCATTAGGTAGTTTATTGAATTCAAAATCAAGAAACTAAGAAAGTAGTGCAGACCTCCTAAATCCTTGAGAGAAAATTTGTTATTAAGAAATTGGATTAAAATTTTTATTTCAAATGCATTGTCTCCTGTAATAGCTATGTCATCAACATAGGTTAAGAGATAAATAGTAAAAGTGTAAGTGATTCTAACAAATAAGGAGCTATCAACTTTAGTGGCAGTAAAACTATAGTGAAAAAGAGTAGAACTGAGAGTCAAAAACCAAGCACGAGGTGCTTGCTTCAGACCATAAATAGCCCTATCTAATTTACACAATAAATTGGAGTTAGAGGAAGTAAAATTTGGTGGATACATGAAGCGGGCCAAACGTCGGTTAAAAATTTTCTAAAAAAAAAAATGTTTTATCGATAGTATAGTTCTAAATGACCCGTGTCAAAGTTTAGAAGACTATCACAATACAAATTAATAAAAGTCGGGAGTTTTAAATTTTGGGTTGTCTCTCAAAGTAATTACAGTGAGGTGTGCGCAACATTGGTTATGAGAAAAAAAGGGTTTGAAAAGTAAAAGTTAAGAAATTAAATGACAAGAAATTAAAAAACAAACAAGGAATTTAAATGCTAAAAAGGTATCTTTGTAAGGATTGAAAGTCAAGAAATTCCTATCCAAGTTATTAACCACAAACATGATAATTAAGAATAGTTAATCCCACTTTGTCATCCCCTAATATCGGGAGAAAGTCAAATTGACATAATTGATCTTAATTTTCATTTCTGCACAACAATTAGAGTTGAGAAATTGGCAATTATTGTTGTGCATATAGGATCAAAATGTTCTCTTTATGCATTCTGTTATTTTTTTTGCTGTTGGTATACCAAGGGAGCTAACGCCCAAAAATTACAAATTTATAATATTTCGGAATAAGAAGGCCCCTCTATGATTATCATATAAAATATGTCTTAAATCTCTAGTAGGTTGATCAACAAAGTAAAAATCTTGATATGCGCTAATGTTTTTTTTAGCAAGTCAATCGGCACACTTGTTTCTTTCCTTGTAAGTATGCTCAAATTTAAGGTTCCAATTTCTCACTATTGAACGTAGAGATCATTCTTATTATGCTATCTGGATGACTTGCCAATTTATCTCTTTAGTTAATTAGAGTTATAAATGCCTTGGAATTTACTTTTACAATGAGTTATCTAAACCCCAAGTCCCATGCTATCTTCAACCCATGTAGAATCCCTCAAAATGCTGCTTGAAAGGCATTGCAAATTCTGACATTTACCATACATTCTACCACTCACCTTCCATTGTCATTATAGAATAGTGTTGAGTTTGAAAAATTAATATTAAATTAATATGATGAACAAACTTTATTAAAAGTATTATTAAAAATATCACCAATTGTTTAGTGTGCAGGAAAACAAATTCAGCCCCATACTAAATTGAGCCCCATATTAAATTGATTCAAAACTAGTGGCTAAAGAAAGAAAAACAAAAAGGGGCCAAAATAAAAGGAGCCAAGCCCAATCAGTAAAGTAGCCCAAGAACCAAGTATGATGAATTAAAGAAAGAAAACCAAGAGACTACAAGCTTCATACGGTTCTCCCATTCTTGGTAATTAGAACTTCAAATTCAATACAATTTAATTTTCTTGAAGCTTCTACCAAAAGCCATTAGTTCTCTTTTCTCTCTTCTCTCTTCTCTCTGTTGCTTTGGTCACGTCACTCACTCTTCCAGGAAAGAAAGAAAAAAAAAAGGGAAAGCACAGAGGCTATGGATCTTTGAAAAGAAAAATGGAAAATTGCCAAATCAAAACAAAGAAAAAGGGCTACAACTAAGTAGCTTGTCTCTCTTGGTCAAAGCATATCAAAAGTTTCTTTCCTTATTTGTGCTACACCGAGGCACCAAGAAGAAAGTCACAAAGTCACAATCATGGAAGAAGCAACAATGGAGAACGTGAAAGCGGTCAAAAATAAAACTTGAAGCCAAAGTCAAGATGAACGGTCAAGATTGAAGAAGCTTGAAGAAAAAGGTTGAGAGAGAAGAGGTAAGTTGCATGCAACAGATTCTATCTTCTCTCTCCTCTCTGTTGAAGCCGCTGCTAGTCTCTGATGTTGGAGAAGAAGACAGTGTGAGGGTTGAACTTGTTTCAACCTTGGAAGCTTCACTCTTCCATATTAAGGGTGAACGGCCAAGAGTTGAAGGTAATGAGAGTAAGTGAAAAGCACAGAGTTCACTCTCATAGCTACCCAAGCCATTAGAGTTCTTCTCCTTCATATAGGTTATTCTGTATTTCTTTTTCTCAGTTTAATTTGTCTGAGTCTCATTGTAAAAGGCAAACATGATAAGATTTGTAAGAAAAAGCCAATGAAAGGTAAAAGGCAGTAAGTTAAACAGTAAGAAAAAGCCATAAGATATCTCAAGTTTGCTTTGTACATCTTTCTATTTTGTGTCATGATCCTGTGGAAATTTTCTTGTAAGTTGGGTTAGCACTTTGCTGTTGAAAGCTAGATTGAGGTCTAGTCAACTTCAGATTGGGTTTAGAATCTGGATTTGTCCCAGATAGGATTGGGTAGATCCTAGGTAAGCACTGGTGTTTGTAATCTTGAAAAAGAGATAGTGAAATTCCATCATACTTGTGATGGAGACTGGATGTAGGCAACATTACACTAAGTAGCTGAACCAGGATACATATGGTATTATTTCTTCTTCTCTACTTTGTTTCTGTTTCTGTTACTTAGGAGACAAAATGAAAATGTCTCTCAACTCATTACGAGACAAAAGTAAAAATATCTCCTAAATTTTCTTTGAAAAAGCAAAAGCACTATTCAGCAGAAAAAGAAGTTAAGATTCAACCCTCTCTTCTCTTAGCCACTGATAACCATCAAATAGTCTATGCATCATGCCTTTCCCGAACCATTCTCTGCTACCCCATCAAAATTCAATTTGATCTAGCTCTATAGGAGATGTTTTCATTTGATTTCAAACTTTTTTCTCTCCAGCATATTTTCCATTTGGTGAATTATAGAGTGAAGAGCTAGACAAAGTTAAGAGTGAAATAAATGAGTATGACTTAAACTTGAATTTCGGTTGAGTTTGATATAGAAATGGTTGCAAGAATTGGTTTAAAGTGGAGTTGCCTTGGTGGGGCAGAAAATTTTGCATTTCGGTAGATTTTTTGTTGAATTCGACAGATCATAACTTATCTCTCATTGCTTCAAATGTAGTGGAGTTTATTTTGTTAAAAACTTGAGGATGTCTAGTTTATTGCCTTTGAAAAATAAAGGCAAAATGATTTCTATAGAGAAAGTTATGATCTTTTGAAGTTTAGAGGTTGAAATGTAATTCTACAAAAACAAAAACCAGTAGCAGGTTCTATGCGTACGCATCATGTGTGGGTATACACCATTCATGGATTTTCAAAACTAGTGGCAGGTTCTACGCGTACGCACCTAGTGTGAGTACGCACCATTTTGCTGATTTTTCATAAATGCTTATTTTGGGTTTTTAAGTCTTCCCAATGAGCTTGTACCTATAACCTCTATCTACTACAAAAAAGGTTTATGGTCACAATGAAAAGCTAGTGAAAAAGGTGACCATAGGTCTATGGTCATGATTTTTGACCTATGGTCACAGTTTTTTCACCATGGCCTATTTTGGCATGGTCATAGATCTATGGTCAGAGTTTTTTTCATTTATCATCGCGATTTCTATGGTCACGGTTGTAGTACTTAAATTCTGGCATTTTAGGCCATATTTTTTTACTATGACCATAAGTTACTCTATAGTTACGCGTAAAAACCGTGACCATAGCTTATCTATGGTCACCCTATTTTAAAACTGTGACCATAGTCTACCCTTTGGTCACCCTTTTGTAAAACCGTGAACGTAGGCTTATGTATGGTCACAGTATAGCTTATCTATGGTCACCCTATTTTAAAACCGTGATCATAGCTCACTCTATGGTCACAATTTAAGCCTGACCATGGCTTATCTATGGTCACCCTATCTTAAAACCGTGACCGTAACGTACTCTATTTTCTGGGATTTATTTTTTTAAAAGCATAATCACATCCCAAAATTATGATAATCACAAAATAATTCTAAAAAGGAGAAATTCAAGAAATCTAAATCCTAAAATTTACATTATAAGCTAGATATATTTTTAGTCAAATAACACAAATCAAAATAGGGTGTAATTTCTCCATTACATGTAACATCGGATAAAGTCTCTTAAAAGAAAGTAAAAAAGACATCAAAATATTACATTTAGATAGCTAAAGTATATATGAGATTCATCCCGTCTCATATTTCTATGAAAAATAATATTTTTTTCACATCATCCTCTTGCTAACAAAAACAATAAACATGTTAGAACGGAACGAAAAAAGGTTTTAATGACACAGTACACCTAAATAATGAATATGTGACACAAGTTTAATAAATCAATCAACATTAAAGTTCAAATACTAAATAGTAAGATGTTATAAAATAACTAAATAAATAAATAAGAAAGAGGTAATAAATAAAAAATATAATTAGAGAAAGAGAGAGAGAAGGGTGTTTTATTATTTTTGTGTGTTCCATATGCTTCATATTACATTGCTATTCATAAGCACAAAGAAGCTTTACTTTTCAAACATAATTAAATGCAATCACCCTTGGTAAACTAAGTCTCATGGAAAATGGTCATCCACATCATTTATCCTTATCACAACACTCCCCCTTGGATGACCATTTAGGATTATTGCCTCGTTAAAACCTTACTAAAGAAAAACCCAGTGGAAAAAAATCTTAGTGAAGGAAAAAGAGTACAAGATCCTTTAGTGATGGGGACTGCTTCATTAAAAACATTGTCAAGAAAAACCCAATGGAAAAAAAAACCTGACCAAGGGAAAAAGAGTACAGTCTCCCCCTCTTACCAACATCATTTAATGTCTCGAAATCGGCGCATCCCAATCTCATGTACCAATCTTTCAAAGGAAGATTTTGGGAGTGACTTTGTAAGCAAATCTGTTAGATTGTCACTTGAACGGATCTGTTGGACATCAATTGTCCCTTGATTTTGAAGATCATGAGTGAAGAAGAATTTGGGAGAAATATGCTTTGTTCTACCACCTTTGATGTATCCGCCTTTAAGTTGAGAAATGCATGCTGTATTATCTTCAAACAGGACAGTTGGAGCTATCTTATGATCAATCAGTCCACATGATGATAGAATATATTGAATCAGACTCCTCAGCCAAAAACACTCACGACTAGCTTCATGAATCGCTTTTATTTTAGCATGATTAGAGGAGGTTGCTGCTATCGTTTGTTTCTTGGACCTCCATGATATAGTTGTACCACCATATGTGAACAGATATCCTGTTTGAGGTCTCCCTTTATGTGGATCAGACAAGTACCCAGCATCTGCATAGCCAACTAATAGTGATTTGGATCCATAGGGATAAAATAATCCCATATCAAACGTTCCATGAAGATATCGAAAGATTTGTTTGATTCCACTCCAATGTCTTCTGGTTGGAGAGGAACTATACCTTTCTAGTAAGTTCATAGCAAATGATATATCGGGTCGTGTGTTATTAGCAAGATACATTAGCGCTCCAATGGCACTAAGATATGGTACTTCTGGACCAAGGATATCTTCATTTTCTTCTTTAGGATGGAATTGATCCTTCTCCACATCCAAAGATCTTACGATCATTCGGGTACTCAAGGGATGTGACTTATCCATATAAAATCTTTTCAAGATTTTTTCTGTGTATATTGTTTGATGAATAAAGATCCCATTTTTTGTATGCTCGATCTGTAGGCCAAGACAAAATTTAGTCTTTCCAAGATCTTTAATCTCAAACTCTTCTTTTAGAGTTTTTATAATTGTTGGAATCTCTTCAGGAGTTCCAATGATATTTAAATCATCAATGTACACAGCAATTATAATGAATCCAGACGCAGATTTCTTTATGAAAACACATGGACAAATATCATCATTCTTGAATCCGTTTTTAGCCAGATACTCAGTAAGACGATTATACCACATTCGTCCAGATTGCTTTGGACCATAAAAAGATCTTTGCAATTTAACTAAGTATAACCCTTGCGAATATTCATTGGATGGTTTAGATATCTTTAGTCCTTCAGGGACTTTCATATAGATATCCCGATCTAATGAGCCGTATAAGTAGGCTATTACCACATACATTAAATGCATATACAGTTTATGATATGCAGATAAACTGACCAAATAACTCAATGTTATCGCATCCACTACAGGGGAATACGTTTCTTCATAATCTATACCGGGCCTTTGTAAAAAACCTTGTGCCACAAGTCAGGCTTTATAGCGCACAACTTCATTTTTCTCATTTTGTTTTCTCACAAATATCCATCGGTATCCAACAGGTTTTACATCTTCTGGTGTATGGACTACAGGTCCAAAGACTCTACGTTTTGCAAGTGAGTCTAACTCAACCTTCATGGCTTCTTTCCATTTTGGCCAATCATTTCTTTGTCGACATTCTTCGACTGATCTTGGCTCAAGATCCTTACTTTCATGCATGATATTTAATGCCACATTATATGCAAATATTTCATTGACAATTGTCTTATTTCGGTCCCATTTCTCTCCTGTAAAGACATAATTTATCGAGATCTCGTCATTTTCACAATTTTCAGGTACCTGAACATCTTCTGGCGTTAAAACTATATCAAAATTTTAGACAACTGCAGGTATCTTTACTATGTCTTTTTCAACAGGAATAGTATTTACCTCATTTTGCTTTCGAGGATTTTTGTCTTTGGAACCGACAGGTCTGCCACGCTTCTGGCGTGTCTTTGCTTCAGTGGCAATTTGTCTAACTGGGACATCAATTCGAATTGGGATATTTTCCACTGGTATATAAGATTTGGTTATCCTCTTTGTATCGAAAAATGCATCAGGCAATTCATTTGCTATTCTTTGCAAATGTATAATCTTTTGAACTTCTAGTTCACATTGCCCTGATCGAGGATCTAAATGCATCAATGATGATGCATTCCAATTAAGTTCCATTTTAGGAAGCTTATTCTCTCCCCCTAATGTTGGAAATTTTGATTCATCAAAATAACAATCCGCAAACCGGGCTTTAAATACATCTCCAGTTTGTATCTCAAGATACCTCACTATAGAGGGAGAATCATATCCGACATATATCCCCAATTTTCTTTGGGATCCCATTTTGGTGCGATTAGGTGGTACAATGGGAACATATATCGCACACCCGAATATTCTTAAATGGGAAACATTTGGCTACTGGCCAAAAGCTAATTACATAGGAGAGAACTGATGGTAACTCGTTGGCCTCAAACAAATAAGTGCTACGGCATGTAAAATAGCATGCCCCAAACCGAGGTTGAGAGATTCATTCTCATAAGCAAGGGTCTAGCAATTAATTGGAGGCGCTTAATAAGTGATTCTGCTAACCCATTTTGTGTGTGAACATAAGCTATTGGATGTTCAACACTTATTCCATTAGCCATACAATAAGCGTCAAATGCTTGGAAGTAAATTCACCAGCATTATTAAGACGAATTGCTTTGATTGGATTTTCTGGAAATTTTGCTTTTAATTGAATAATTTGAGCCAGTAATCTCGCAAACGCCAGGTTGCGAGAAGATAATAAGCACACATGTGACTATATCGAAGATGCGTCTATTAGGATCATAAAATATCTAAAAGATCCACATGATGAATGAATAGGTCCACATATATTACCTTGAATCCTTTCTAGGAATTCAGGAGACTCAAAATCAATCTTTACTGGTGATGGCCTTAAAATTAACTTTTCTTGAGAACATGCAGCATAACAAAATTCACTAGATTTAAGAATCTTTTGGTTCTTTAGTAAATGTCCATGGGAGTTTTCAGTAATTCTCCTCATCATGGTTGTTCCCGGATGACCCAATCTATCATGCCAAGTTATGAATTCATTTGGGCTAGTAAACTTTTGGTTTCCAATGGCATGTGATTCAATTGCACTAATCTTGGTATAATACAACCCAGATGAAAGTGATGGTAACTTTTCTAATATAACCTTTTCATTTAAATCATGAGTTGTGATACATAAATACTCATGATTTTCCTCATTCATTGTTTCAATATGATATCCATTTCGGCGAATATCTTTGAAACTCAACAAGTTCCTCAGAGACTTGGTAGATAATAGTGCATTATTTATTATAAATTTTGTTCCTCCAAGAAATAAAATTATAGCTCTTCCGGAGCCTTCTACCACATTGCCTGAGCCAATGATAGTATTAACATATTCTTCTTTTGGCACAAGATGGGTAAAATATATATTACTTTTAAGAATAGTGTACGAACTTGCACTATCTGTAAGGCAAATATCTTCAGAATATATCCTTGCCATTTTTCTTCAAAGACAAATAATAATAAAATGAGTAGATGTACATACACAGTAAAATTATTCACATGAATACTTAACAAACACACATATTAAACTATTCCATCATTGATCAAATAGCCAATATTTCCTTCAAGATCCTCAAAGATATTAGATACATCATAATGAGTGGTGGAATTTTCATCATTTGAAACAAAAATTGTTTCCTTTCCTTTGTCATCCTTTTTCAAGGATACTTGATAAAGATCAACTAGGTGCCTTGGGGTACGACAGGTACGTGACCAATGGCCCTTTCCATCACAACGGAAGTATTTATCCTCAATTGATTTACTTTGCCCATTGTTTCTTTCTTTATCCGACTTCTGGTGAGATCTTTTCTTGTGAACATAATGTCTTTTCCTTCCATAATTTTTCTTGTTATCAAAATCTTACCATTTACCTCTTCCGGGGTTATAATTTGCCGCATTTGCTTCAGGAAATGGGGTGGCGCCAGCTGGACGCGCTTAATGATTTATTAAGAGCAACTCATTGTTGCATTCAGCAACAAGAAAGTAAGAAATTAACTCAGAATATTTTTTTAAATCCTTTTTCTCGATACTGCTGCTGCAGGAGCACATTCGAGACATGGAAGGTCGAGAAAGTTTTCTTTAACATATTGGGTTTGAGGAAGTATCACATGATTGTACATTTCTTCAAGGTCTTTCCACAGATATACATGATCTTTTAATGTGGGATATTTATTTTTCAATCATACGTCAAGATGACGACGAAGGAAAATCATGGCTTTGGCTTTATCCTTCTGGGATATATTATTTTCAGCCTTAATGGTATTTCCAAGATCCATTGAATCAAGATGAATTTTAGCATCTAGTATCCATGATAAATAATTGCTTCCAAATATATCAAGAGCATTAAATTCAAGATGAGAGAGTTTCGACATAATGAAATTTGTTACCTGGGTCTTAAAAATTTGATCAGAGTCTCGTGCTGATAACGTGTTGTAGAATAAATAAATAAATAAATAAGGAAGAGGTAACAAATAAAGAAATATAATTAGAGAAAGAGAGAGAAGGGTATTTTATTGCTTTTGTGTGTTCCATATGCTTCATATTACGTTGCTATTTATAAGCACAAAGAAGTTTTACTTTTCAAATATAATTAAATGCAATCACCCTTAGTAAACTAAGTCTCATAGAAAATGATCATCCACATCATTCATCCTTATCACAACATAAGGAACAACATAAGGAACAGTTGCTAGAGTTTTGAGCCACATAAAAAAAAAACTTAGCTAAAACTTATACATACATATAATAGAATAGAAGTTGTTCACTTATTCAAAACCTATACAGAGAGTTATTTTGAGCCACATAAAAAAAAACTTAGCTAAAACTTATACATACATATAATAGAATAGAAGTTGTTCACTTATCAAAACCTATACAGAGAGTTATTCTTATGTGTTTATACCAAGATTGCGAGAATTGGACCGGTCAATGAACCGGTAAGACAACTGGTTTACTAGTTTAATGGTCTGATCGAGGTTCAACCGAAATTCAACCGATTTAATTAAATATTAAATAAAATTATTAAAAATTAATATATGTAATGCTTGATCACTATCTAGTTGTTCTATATTTGTTAAGAGTATTTAGTTGGATGGCTTCTAATTAGTACTCTTTTGGTACTCTTACTTTGAATTATGAGAAGAACCTTACTTTGAATTATGAGAAGAACCTGGTGTCACCAGGTATAGTTAGAAGAGTATCAATTAGAAGCCATCCAACTAACTACTCTTAACAATCTTCAAAAATAAAAATTTCTAATTAGTAACAACTACAATTTAGTAATTTTAAAAACACAAATTTACACAAATTAAATACAACCAATAATTAAATATTGATTGTTGAACAGATTTACAGAAAATTTTTAATCACATCAAGAAGCCAACAATACATGCATCAAAAAGTTCAAAACAGAAAATTTTGAATTACATTAGGCATCAAAAGTTCAGAAAACAAACTCAAGAAATCAGAATCCCTACAATTAAACAATTAAATCAACAATCAACAAAATTAATTAGTACCACCAAAAGATAAAAAAATTGAAGAACAGAGCAGAGCAAAATTCTCAAATTCAGCATAGATCAAATTTATTCTCAAATTCAACATACAACAAATTTATTCAACATTTGATTAATCATATAAAAAACAAAATAAAAAAATAAAAAAATAGAAGAACAGAAGCCCAGAACAAAAAATGAAAACAGCAAACAGAAGCCAGAAACCCAGAACTTAACTAAAAAGAAGAACGAACAGAAGCCAGAAAACAGTACGAACAGCACGAATAGAAGCCAGAAACCCAGAAGCCCTAAACCCAGAAACCCAGAAGCCAGAAATCCAGTACCCGCGATGGTGCGCGACAGTGGGAGTGGGAGTGTTCTTCACGGCGTCGGTTATCCGTCGTATGCAGAAGCTCCAGCTTCGAGCTTATGGTTGGGAGTGGCAGTGGAGTGTTCTTCGAAGATTTTGGGAGATTAGGGATTTAGGGTAAACTCAATTGGTAAAGTGGCTAGCTGCAAGTCATGGCGAGGAGCAGCGAAGCAGCGACAGAGAGACAAAGAGCGCGACAGAGAGAAAAGGGAAATAAGGGTTCAGCGATGACAAACGATGCGGGGCTCTGGGGGCTGCGGTGGCTACGGTGACTGTGGGTGGCTGTAGTGGCTGTGGGTGGCTAGGGTTCTTCCTCTTTTTTCAATATCAAGCTTTCTTTAGTTTGAGAGAGGAGACGCCGAGATGGGTGAGAGTGGGAGTGGGAGGGGGAGTGGGAGTGGGTTGGGGGGTCTTGGGGGACAGGTAGCCATTTAGGTTTTTTTTTTTTTTTATAAAGTATAAAACGACGCCGTTTGGATGGAATATTCAAACCAAAAACCCACTAAAAAATCAGACGATTCTATCGGTTCACCGGTTAACCGCCAGTTCGATCGGTTTTTTACCGATATTTTGCTAAATGATTTCTAACCTTACTCGGATCGGTTAGATGACCGGTTTCCGATTAATCCGATTGAATCGGCTGGTCCGATTCGATTTTCAGAACCATGATTTATACCTTTTTTAGCCTCTTAAATAACATAGATTTGTAATTATCATGCACATAGATACATGTAAAATCTGTGATCTATCTGAGAAGAAGTCATGGTCCAATGGTTATCTTGATGAGAATACCCGAGCCCTTCCAAGACCAAATATTGGAATAAACACCTTTCCTCCCGCAGAAACACATTTGTGAGCCTAAATCAATTATTTTGAAAACTTAACGGTAGCCATAGATTTGAAGCACTTGAATTAAAAAGGAAAAACAGAAAGTAAAAAATGCAGAGAGAGAGAGAGAATATACATGGCACCAAATTAAGAAAAGTCAAAACGTGACCACCACAAATCATGAGCAAATTCTCCATTAAAAAAAAAATAAATAATAGAAGCAAAAAGAAGTAAAAACAGAGGATTAACTATCCATTCCTCTTAAAATAATAAAATGAATGAAGAAAAGAAAGGAGAAGAGGATAAGCATGAGAGATGGAATCCTTAAAAGACCCTCTACTTTGCACCATTGAAAACCAAAAAGGTAGTAATATCCCAAATAAAATCAATAGTTAAAAAGAAATCAAACCCTAGAGTTCCGTTCCAAACAGATACACCAGGGAAATGTAAAAACCAAATTACTAAACAATTATAGCACATAATTCTATAGAGTGGGCGTTACAATACATAAGGTAACACCAAATTTTTAAAAATTAAATAATTAATTATTTATAAATTATTATATTATATTAAAATTTTATTTTTAAAAAATTATTTTTTAATAAAAATAATTAAATAAAATTTTATAATTATTAAAATTTAATTTAATTATGACTTATTTTATTAAATTTAAATTATTTATTAAAAAATATTTTAATAAATAAAAATTAAATTAATTATTATTATTATTATTATTATTATTATTATTATTAAAGTTTAAAACAAAACAAAAAGAAGAAAAGAAAGAAGTGGCCGAAGCCATGAAGAGAAACAAAAAGATAAAGAAAGCCAACCGTGGCTATTATGTACACATATATTTATATAAATATAACACATATTCACTTATCCTTAATCACCATCATCATCTTGCATTCTTTCTATTGAATCACCGAATCATAAGGAAAGAAAGGAAAGAAAGAGAGACCGGGGTGAGGGAGGAACCGTGACTCTCTTTCATCTTTCGGCTTCAATTTTTTGAGATTTGTAACTCTAATAAAAAATTTAATCCGATAAAAGTATTCGTATTTTCTTTCTTTACGTGGTATCATTTTTATTCGGCAAAAGTTGACAGTGACAGTTTTCCTTTCCCTTGAGTTTGACTAATTGGAGTCTTGGAGACACAAATAATTTCTGACATTTTCTTTTTTTGTCAACTCGGTCAGAAAACTTCTCCGAAGCTTCTAGTATTTTAATTTCATACGGGGGTAGAGTTTTGGTAAATTTATAATAATTAAATGTAAATTTGATAAGTGAATGTTGATTTGATTAATTATTGTTTGAGGTTGATTAAGTTTATGTTAAATTATTGTTGAATTATTGTTGTTTTCTTGAAATTTTGGGTCGGCTATATATGAAATTACTTTTATACCCTTAGGGACCTAATTATAAAGAAAAAAATATAAGGACTTAATTAAAAATTCGGTGAAACTATAAATATTCAATGAAAGATATTCCTATATCCCTATTCAATGATTCTAAGACATGAAAAATATTCCTATAATCCCTTTTATTTTGTCACTATTATTCTTTTGCTTATTTATATACAAATTGTACCAAAAATACTTTCTCTCTTTTTTTTTCGACTTTCAAAATACCTTATCTTAAGAACCTAAAAAAAAGAATGGATAAAATGAAATAGAAATAGTAGTAATAAGCATATATAAAATTTAGTTTTCATTCTTCAAGTATTGATTATGATAATGCATCCAGTTTACATAATAAACTTTACATTAATACTTAAGAGCATACTTACATCTAGTTTGGAATTGGAGGAATGCATCCACCAATTGATATTGTATACAAATAAACAATAATCGATGTAAAATAAAATACTACAATTTTGTATGCACCGTTTAGCAAATGGACAAAAGATTATCACTATGAAAATCCATGCTATGCCTAATGAATGCAAAATTGGGTGACTTCAATTCAATAGGTAACTACTCATGTCTGTCTAAGAACTTCTCTATAATGACTGAGAATGCCCCAAAACCAGCACAACCAGCACATGCTGCTTTTGGACCACCTACAATCACAAAGTAACACCAAAGTATTATGAAACAAAGATAGAGAACAGATTTTTGAACTAAACAAGAAACATTTAAATCTTAATTGAAAACAGTGTATTCATGCCACATTGCAACCCAAACTTAATTCATACCACATTGCACACGGTATCTCACTCGTCTTTCCTCTCTCTGGCACTTTCTCGTCAGAAGTTCATCCTTCGCTCTCTCCTTCTCGAGCTCTTTCCTCTTCTTTTCTGCATTAATATTTCGCTTCTTTTCCTGGATGAGGTTCAGACAAAACATGGGAAGAAACATCATTCTAAATATTGGAATTCTAAATATTACCAAAGGAGTGCGTATAGAAATGAAGTTGCATTTGGTTAGATACAAATATGTTTGATTAAAATGCGAAAGTGTTCTACTTCTATATTTCCTTTTTCAACGGTTAACTTCGAGCAGAATAGTTATTATCTATCTTTTATTGCATATAAAAAAGAACTGAACAAATTAGAAGAAATTCCACACCTGAAATCCAACTGGGGGACTAGGACCTTATCCAACTTTAATATCCTTGTATTGCAAACCTAATTCAGTAGTTACCATAGGCACCTTCATTGCATAAAATGTTCAAATTCAACATTAGTCATTTAGCTATGGATATTCCAAGTAAAATTCATTGATACCATGGTGGTCAGTGATCAAGGGTCTTAAAAATGTGAATATTAAAACTTAAGTGCAATCACATAGATTGGTTATTAACAGATTCTTTGCATGGTGCACAAATTCTTTGAAAATATAAGAATGTCTGCTATTCCTTTAAGAATGATAAATTCTATTATCAGGAAAGAATAGCTTAGATACTAATAATGCTTTGAATTCCCAAGATTTATTTGAAGAATTTCTCTTAAAAAATAACTGACATTTGAGAAAGGTGCTGACTAACATTAGTAGAAATAGGAGATGCAATGCAATTACATCAAATGTCAAAGCATTATTAGCAATTTACAACAACCATTTGTAATGTCTTAGCAGAGAAAAACAAAGAAAGGAGGCAGATAAGGGAACAATGTATTCTCACCATACATTTTCAAGCTCCTTCTCACAAGCTTCATCACATAGTTTCGGCTTATCTTCCGGGGACAAACCAGCTCCTTTGGCTTCCAATGAACCAACAAAGAGGCTTGAGATTCCTAAAGCCAATCCAAGAAAGTCTCTGCGGAAATTGGTATTAACCATAGCAGCACATTCAATTGTTTCTCTTTGTCATTCAGAATGCTGGTACTTAATCAAATAAAGTCAAATTATATACAAGCAGCAACCAAAAATAAGCATAAGCAAAATTAGAGGTATTTAACAATTAAGATTTCTCAACATTGAACCTGAAGCATTAGAATCGGGAGAGGATGCCATTTGACTACTAGTTATTTTAAGCATAACATTTCTCCCGTTCTTAGTGTAGTGGGAGGAAGACATTATTGAGAAGAATTATTATCCAATGCTGAAAAACTAAAACAAAATTCAATTATCACCTGTTGTTGCAGAACCAGTCCAGACAGCAAAACGCGGAGTCGAGGAGCGACGATTTGAGGCAAGGCACCGCGAGACGCGGTGAGGCAAGGCGGGATGAGGGGATGCAATAGGTAAGGTGGACGAGCGGAGCAGAACAGAGCATCTGTGGGCGACGCAGAGGGACGACGACCACCCAGCGACGGACGACGACGACGCCATGGAAGACGGCAGCAGAGTGCGACGGAGGAGAAATCTAATTGAGAACTTAGGAAAATAACCTAGGGATAGTTAGAGTTCTCTGATTTTGGGGGACAAAAATATAAAGGGTATTTTTGGTATTTTATAAAAATAGAGGTGTTTTTAATTAAATTTTTTGACTAAATTATGAGAATATTCGATTTTTTAATGGAATATTCTGTTATTTCAAACGGTTTTATGACGGTAAGGACTAAATTAAAAAAAAATAAAAGTATAGGGACCTAATTGAAAATTTCGCAAAATTATAGGACCAACAGAGTAATTAAACTTTTCTGTAATTATATACTTTTTGGGATATTTTAGGTAATAATTAAGAAGTTTAGGGTTAAAATAGAGATTTTATAAAAGATACAAGGTTATTTTGGTAATTATACAATATATAAGAACATTTTAGTAAACTATAAAATATGTTGGGGTAAAAATATAAATAATTTAGAAAGGTCAAAGATGCAAAATAATTTATAAGAGCTTAATAATAAAGTTTAAGTTAATAAGTTTTGAGTAATGCGAATATTTAAAGTTCAAGTTAATAAAGTTTGGGTAATAAAGAAAATCATTATTATTGTTATTAATTTATTAAGATTGAATGTATTTTTGAAATATATTATATATTAGTAATTTATTTAAAAGATATTATTTTATACTAAAAGGATAAGCAGAGAATTGTCCTACAAGCTTTAGAAAGACAAATCTAAATTAAGAATCTTTGATTCTCTTTCCATAAGACACTTAGGCAGATGCGAGGGAACAATGGGAAGATAATTCATATTATGAAATGATATGAAAGAAAAGAAGAATAAAGAAAAGAAAAGAAAAGAAAAATATTAAAGAACCTCTGCTACAGGATAGCAGAGAGAAAATATTAAAAGAATCCAAAGAACTTCTTCCATAAGAGAGCAGAGAACAGAAAAGAAAAGAAAGAAAGAACGAAAAGAAAAGGAGATAAGAAAAGATGATTGTTTACATGCTGAAAATGAGCAGAGATATGGTGGTGAGTCCTCCAAGATTTACTTTTCAAAGATACATCGGTCAATCCAAGGGATGGTCGCTCCTGTAAGATAGATGTTGCTTACAGAGGTTATGTTTGTATACATTGGCTCAAGAGAGTCGCACCTGTAAGACAGAAGTTGCTTACAGAAGTTATGGCACTGGAAACCAAAATCAGACATAGGTTACTGAGTTAAGTCAAAATATAATTTAATAAATAATAGATAATAACATAATTAAAAGAATAAAAGAAACTAAAAGAATTTCTACCATAGGAGAGCAGAGGACAAAGATAAAGAAAAAGCTTTAAAAGACTATCTGTCACAGGATATGAGAATGATTGAAAGGTCACGAGAGGGTGACGGAAAGTAAATAGTTATGGTGCCGATATAACAATGTTAAGCCATGGGCTTTGTATGTGAATGACTGTGCGGGGATACCCATAAATGTGGAATGGCTTCCAGGAACATGGGTCACATGCTTTAGCTAGAGAGTCAGCGCCTTCAAGTACTTGAATCAGCGCCTTCAAGTACTTGCAGAGGTCATGTTCGATATACTTCCGCTGGAGAATCAGCGCCTGCAAGAAGTAGAAACTTGCAGAGGTTATGTCGCTGGAATGCCTTATCCGACCTGCGAGTTGGATTGCGTCGGATGCAGGTCGAAACCGACAAATGAGCTCATTACTTGTGATAGGAATAGACATGCATCATGCCTTTTTGCGCATATTTGTTTGTGAGAGTGTTTCCTGTGATTGTGGGTGTGCCAAATGGCTGTTCGAATTCTGTTTTCTATAATTGTTGAATTGGATTGTTGCTTGTTGACTGTTATTGCTGACCAAGTATATATAAAATGAGCTAAATTTCTAACCCCGATCCTACTAAGAACTCCCCAGTTCTTACCCCCTATTTCCACCCCTTTCAGCTACAGGTGCGAAGGTTTAGTGTGGAGCTACAGGAGCATAGAAGAATATATTCACAAGTTGAGTTGTTAGAATTTATTTTTCCCTCATCGTTTATTGTTTTTAGTTTTTTAGATGGGTAGTATTTATTTTTTAGAATCTTGAAATAAGGCTATGTATTTAATGTTGTGTGAATATATACTTTTGTGGTTAAGTGATTTAAAATGAAGACTCATTTCGATTTCTTAATTAAAGTATCGGTCGTATTCACGAATGCTCAATATTAAATAAAGATAGTATAGAATAAAAAGTTTTAGAGGTACGTAACGCTTAGGCTTTTAGGACGTCATGTGGTGCTAAAAATTAGGGTGTTACATTATGGTATCAGAGCGGTTCGTTCCTGTTAGAGCCTTGGAAATGGACTGACTATGCTTTATTGCATACTCTGAGTATCTGTCATGCAATAGGACTTGTCCTAATAACAAGAGTTTGAGTTTTAGATGCATGACTGTCTAATGATTAATGCTGTTAGTCGACCGTTGCACCTCTCATGATATTAGGTCTGGCCAACTTAATACTGGTGATTTATGTATATAGAAACTCTAACGGATTGTCATAGGCGAAATAGAATTAATAGGTGATGCGAATCACGGGTTTTGAGAACGTTGGAAGTTTTGTTTGATGATTAACTCGGTCCTGAATCGCAATACCTGTTTGAATCCCGTGACTTGGTACACCGTCCGTTCTTTTATAATTGCATTGAAGTCCTTTGTTCAGATTTCTTTCATGGAAAGTGATTTGCTCAATCTTTCCAATCCTATTCCTTTGTTCGAATGTATTCTTGCTTAATCCTATTTGTAAATGTCTGCTTGAAATCTTCTGAACTATCTTTCTTCTTGTTGCTTAAGTTCTTTTCATGAATCTTATACTTTTTGATATGATTTTGAATTTATTCTAAGCATGACAAAACGGTCCTCAAATTAACTTATAGTTTCTACTTTACAATACACTTTTTTCTTATATTCAAATCATACGAGTTCTTAGTATTTGAAAACTATATACGCAAGAACTTTTTAATTTTTCCCTAAACGTGTTCAAAAACGTTAGTTTAAATTTCTTTTATCTTATATTAATTTTTGAGGACGAAAATTTTTATAAATAGGATAGGATGTAACACTCCGAATTTTTAAAAATTAAATAATTAATTATTTATGAGTTATTATATTATATTAAGACTTTATTTTTAAGAAATTATTTTTTGTTAACTTATTCTATTAAGTTTGAATTATTTATCAAAAAATATTTTGATAAATAAAAATAAAATTAATTTTATTATTATTATTATTATTATTATTATTATTATTATTATTATTATTATTATTATTATTATTAAAGTTTAAAACAAAACAAAAAAAAAAAAAAGAAGAAAAGAAAGAAGTGGCCGAAGCCATTAAGAAAAACAAAAAGATAAAGAAAGCCAAACGTGGCTATTATGCAAACATATATTTATATAAATATGACACATATTCACTTATCCTTAATCACCATCATCATCTTGCATTCTTTCTATTTAATCACCGAATCATCAGGAAAGAAAGGAAAGAAAGAGAGACTGGGGGTGAGGGAGGAAACCGTAACTCCCTTTGATCTTTTGGGTTCGATTTTTTGAAATCTATAACTCCAATAAAAAATCTAGTTCGCTAAAAGTATTTGTATCTTTCTCCTCTACATGTTGGTGTCACTTTTGTTCGGCGAAAGTTAACAGTGATATAGCTTCTCTTCCCCTTGAGTTCGGCGAATTAGAGTTCTGGAGGCACAGATAATTTCTGACGTTTTTTTGGCAGCTCGGTCAAAAAGCTTCTTCGGAGTTTCGAGTATTTTGATTTTGTACGGAAGCATGGTTTTAGTAACTTTATAATAATTAAATGTGAATTTGATAAGTGAATATTGATATGATTGATTATTATTTGAGGTTGACTAAGTTAATGTTAAATTATTGTTAAGTTATTGTTGTTTTCTTGAGATTTTGGGACGACTATGTATGAACGGCCAGTTGGGGTGTTTTGGTAATTTTTGGGCCGAAATATCGTTGAGAATAAAGTATAAATTAATGAGGTTTAATGGTCGAGAGATTAAATGAAAAGCGGTGAAAAATCGGTAATAGTAAAACTTAAAAACAGACTTAAAATTCAAGCTGAAAACTGGAAGAATTTTGGAAATGAGGTTCAGTCTTTGATAAAGTTATAATCAAGGAATTAAAATTATATTTGCGAATAAAATAGTAATTTAATAAAAATTGAAGTTAGTTTTATAATTATATACATTTTTGGGATATTTTAGGTAATAATTAAGAAGTTCAAGGTTAAAATGAAAATTTTATAAAAGATGAAAGGTTATTTTGGTAATTATATAATATGTAAGAACATTTTAATAAACTATAAAATATGTTGGGATAAAAATATAAATAATTTAGAAATGTCAAAGATGTAGAATAATTTATAAGAGTTTAATAATAAAGTTTAAGTTAATAAGTTTTGAGTAATGAGAATATTTAAAGTTCAAGTTAATAAAGTTTGGGCAATAAAAAAATTTATTATTGTTGTTATTAATTTATTAAGATTATTATCAATGTATTTTTGAAATATATTATACATTAGTATTTTATTTAAAAGATATTATTTTATACTAAAAGGGTAAGCAAAGAACTGTCCTAAAAGTTTTTGAAAGACAAATCTAAATTAAGAATCTTTGATTCTCTTTCCATAAGACACTTAGGGAGAGACGAGGGAATAACGCGAAGAAAATTTATATTGTGGAATCATGCCTGTTTGCGCATATTTGTTTGTAAGTGTGTTTTCTGTGATTGTCGGTGTGCTAAATGGCTGTTCGAATTCTGTGTTCTATAATTGTTGAATTGGATTGTCGCTTGTTGACTGTTATTGCTGACCAAGTGATGTGTGGAAAACGATCCAACACAAAACTAACCGGCAAATGCACCGGGTCGCATCAAGTAATAAAACTCACGGGAGTGAGGTCGATCCCACAGGGATTGAAGGATTGAGCAATTTTAGTTTAATGGATGACTTAGTCTAGCGAATCAAGAGTTGATTTGAGTGGTTTGTATTTGACAGAAGCTAAATTGCATGAAATTTAAAAAGCAGAGGGACAATTGACAAGAAATTAAAGAGGACAGAAAATAAAAGTGCTGAATCTTAAAGAACAAAAAATTAAATTGCAGAAACTTAGATTGCAAGAAGTGTAAATTGCAGAATCTTAAGATGCAAGAAATTTAAATAACTTGAATCGTAAAGGGAATTTGAATTTGGATTTGCATGAATTAAACAAGAGAAAGTAAAATTTAACAAACAGAAATGTAACAGATGGACTCAATTAAACCGGATCTTGAATGAAAATGAAAATAAGCTTGGTGTAGCAACAAAACAAGGAAATTGAAATTGAAAGCTGTAGATCTCAGGACTCAAGAGACTAGATAGCCAAGTCTAGATCTCACTGCCTTCCTAGATCCAGCAAGAACAATTGCAAAGGAAATGAAGAAAAGTAAATTGCAGAAATAGTAGAAGAAGAAGCAATTAACAGAAATGGAAATTCAATTATGCAGAAAATTTAAACAAGATCTCAAGGTGAGATTGAAATAGAAGTTCTTCAATTCTCCACCCAAGATCCAAAGCAAGAAAAGTAAAGAGTGCTGAGCAAGAACAAGGAAGAAGAGAGATCAATTCTCCTTCCTAATTCTCTTGAATTCTAAAAACAACAACTAAAATATATAGGTGAGCTCTCTCTCTAAGTGTTCTAAGAATTCTAAAAAAAAGCTCTGGGAAAACTTAAATCCTAAGCTATTTATACACTTTCTTCAAATGGTCTTCAAGCCTTAAATTGGGCCTTTGCTCTTGATGGAATTAGGTTGATAAAAGCCTCTGTTGATTGCACTTGGAGTTGGAGAGAAACCTATTGTGAATCGGGACATAAAGCACAAAAGCTTGAGTCAAAGTTTGAGGTAAACTTTGGCTCAAGCTTTTTATACCAGCCACCCCCTTTTGCTGCTATCCACGTTTGAGCTAAAGTTTGAGGTCAAACTTTAAGCCAAACGTGGATCACCTTGTATGCATGTGTGGCGCCAACGTTTGCCAAAAAGCTTGAGGCAAACGTTGGCGCAAGCTTTTTCTCCCCTGGGTATGTTGGTGTGGCGCCAACGTTTGCCAAAAAGCTTGAGGCAAACGTTGGCGCAAGCTTTTGCTCCATCCAGGGTGTTTTCAACTCTTCCAAAAGTTTGAGCTAAAGCTTGAGGCAAGCTTTGGCTCAAGCTGTTTGTTCTCTCTTGCTCCTAGCCATTCCTTCTTTCTTCAGCCTTCTTCAAAACTCTTTTCACCTATCATCAATCAATCAAAACAATCAAAGCTATGCTCCAAATCATGAGATTGTGTTTCTTTCATAATATATGACAATTATAGCACAAAATCTCATGAAAATGCATTAATTTATCTATGGTTGATTGAATCACGGAAACATGAAATTCTACCCAATTGGCTTACTTATAGTTCAAGAAAGTGCATAAAATCAATTGAAAACAAAAGAAAAGACTAGTGAAACTAGGCTAAGATGACTTGTCATCACAACACCAAACTTAAAGCTTGCTTGTCCCCAAGCAAGATAGGAATTATTGAGAAGAAAGAATGAAAAGGAAGAGGATGTTTATGCTAGCAGAGTATTATTGGTAGCTCATGGGGTTTCATGTAGATATGTAAGCACTCACTTCTTATTGATATTTAGGCCTAGAAAGTATCCTCCAAGCATCAAGTAACACACTGCTATGACCTCTCACTTATTACTTTGTCCTTGGTCACTATTTTCCCTTTTTTTTATAAGCTTTAGTTCAGTGTCATGTGTAACAAGCTCTTTTCTTCATTCATGCTTGACACATTATTCACTATAGACACTTGGCTTACATTCCTATTTAGAACATTGATGCCCAGCACCTCTTTGGGTTACTAAATGCCTTGTAACTAGGTTGCTCTTGATAGTGGACTTTCAGTTGATAATCCCGGGTTAGTTAACCCAAGTTACCAAGTGTTGATGCACTCCAAAGAACTTAATAATCCAAGCAGATCCTAGTACAAAAACACCACAGGCATATATTCTAAGGTTCAAGCTATTGGTGTCTAGCTTTATTTTCTTTCTTCTTTTGTCCTGCTGCCACCTTTGGCTTTTTCTTTTCTCTTTTTGTTCTTCTTTTTGGCCAAGGACTTTTATCTTGTTGAGATTCATAGACAGTGAGCTATTTTCTACTTAAAAGGAGACAGTCTAGTCCTTTTATTCCCTAAAAGTGAGCTATCATACAATCACACATACATACCACCACTCACTATTATTGTACTTCCCGCTAACAAAGAACTATCTTACTTCACATTCCAAACATTTCTTTTATTGAATTACAGATGCAGGGGACAAAGCTTGCATTTAGTTAAGTGAAAGTAAACACATAAGCACACACTTAGACTAGCTTATTTATTTCAAAAAAAAATTGATTCTACTTGTACTAGATGAACACTTTAGCAAGATATAAATCATAGCATCTCTCAACAGCTGAAGTTAAGTATAGATACAACCTATTGGTTTGCAGTTCTTTTGTCCTTCTTTCTGTTGGTCCCCTTTTGAGTCATGGTACATAATGTCTTCAATTGGTGGTTAGTTCCCTGCATAATTCTCAAAAGTTGCTTGCTTCTCAAGCCCTTAGGTGACTGATTAGTATGCATGAATTGAGTGCGACTTTTGGATTTAATTTGGTGTGGGAACACCAAACTTAGTTCCTTGCCACTTCCTCTGATGCAACAGGTTAACTATATGTAAAATCTTGTGTTCTTGCTAAAGGTTATGAAGTTAAAACTAGAGAGCAATTAAGTAATTGAATAATCTGTTTGATTGCTTGGAGCTAGTATTGTGCAAGAAGTGAGAATGTGTTTTTAAATGATGTTTTGGTGGAACACCAAACTTATAATCCTTCATTCTCCTTTAAATTGTTTTGGTGTGTAACACCAAACTTAGCTCTTTGCAATGCATACCAAATATTCAACATTTTTATTGAAAAGGCTATGAAAAGAAAACTACCTCTGGTTGGGTTGCCTCCCAACAAGCGCTCTTTTAATGTCACTAGCTTGACATCCTTCAATTCTTTTCAAGAAGGCTGTAGGCTCTGAACCTCTTTTTCCTTATCCCATTGTCCTCCCAAGTACAGCTTTGCTCTGTGACCATTTGCTGTGAATTGACTCTTTGTTGCTTCATCTAGCAATTCAATACTCCCATAAGGAAAAACCTTTGTCACCAAGTATGGGCCAGTCCACTTAGACTTAAGTTTGCCAGGGAAGATCTTAAGCCTTGAGTTATACAGGAGCACTTGCTGTCCTGGCTTGAACTCCTTCTTTATGATCTTCTTATCATGCCACCTCTTAGCTCTTTCCTTGTATATCTTAGCACTCTCATAGGCTTCTAGCCTGAATTCATCCAACTTATTTAGTTGTAACAACCTTTTCTCTCCTGCAGCTTGGGAATCAAGGTTGAGGAGTTTAGTGGCCCAAAAAGCTCTGTGTTCAAGCTCTACAGGGAGGTGGCAGGATTTTCCATACAATAGCTGAAAGGGTGACTTGCCAATAGGAGTTTTGAAAGCTGTCCTATATGCCCATAATGCATCTTCTAGCTTCCTAGCCCAATCTTTTCTTGTGCTTCCCACTGTTTTCTCTAGGATCTTCTTTAATTCCCTATTTGCTAGTTCAGCCTGGCCATTAGTCTGAGGGTGGTAAGGTGTGGCTACTTTATGGATTACTCTATATTTGTGGAGGAGTTTCTCCATCTGTTTGTTGCAAAAGTGACCACCACCATCACTAACAAGACCCTTGGGCACTCCATATCTTGTGAAAATGTGCTTTTTAAGGAATTGGAGGATAATCTGTGCATCACAGGTGGTTGTGGCTATGGCTTCCACCCACTTTGAGACATACTCTACTGCCACCAAGATATATCTAAAAGAGTAGGAAGGGGGAAAGGGTCCCATGAAATCAATGCCCCATAAGTCAAACAGCTCCACTTCCAGGATGAAATTTTGAGGCATCTCATTTCTTTTTGTCAATCCTCCAGTTCTTTGACATTCATTGCATTGGTGAACAAACTCTCTGGCATCCTTGAAGATAGTTGGCCAATAAAACCCACTCTGTAGTACCTTTGCAGCTGTTCTCTCTGGTCCAAAGTGTCCACCATATGCTGAGCCATGGCAATGCCATAGTATGTCCTTCATTTCACTTTCAGGGACACACCTCCTAATCATTCCATCAGAGCATCTCTTGAATAGAAAAGGTTCATCCCACAAGAACTTCCTTGCTTCATTGAGTAATTTCTTCATTTGTTGCTTGGAGAATTCTTGAGGTATCTTCCTTCCTACCTTGTAGTTTGCTATGTCAGCAAACCAAGGTGTTTGTTGAACTTGGAAGAGGTGTTCATCAGGGAAGTTCTCATTTACTTGCTGTGGTTTATCTTGCTTAGCTTCTTGTGGCACTCTTGATAGATGATCTGCTACTTGATTTTCACTTCCCTTCCTATCCCTCACTTCAATATCAAATTCTTGTAGCAGCAACACCCACCTAATAAGCGTTGGCTTTGAATCCTATTTAGACATTAAATACTTGAGAGCAGAATGGTTAGTGTATACTATAACTTTTGAACCGATCAAGTATTGTCTAAACTTATCAAATGCATATACAATTGCTAAAAGTTCTTTTTCAGTGGTGGTATAATTTTTCTGTGTTTCATTCAACACTTTGCTAGCATAATATATGACATGATGTAATTTGTCCTTCTTTTGCCCCAGTACAGTACCAATAGCAAGGTTGCTTGCATCACACATAAGTTCAAAAGGTAAATTCCAATCAGGGGGTGTGATGATTGGTGCTGTAATGAGCTTTCTCTTGAGAGTTTCAAAGGCATGTTTACAGTTGTCATCAAAAATGAAGGGGATATCATTCATTAGTAAATTGCTCAATGGTTTTGCTATTTTTGAAAAGTCTTTGATGAACCTTCTGTAGAAGCCAGCATGCCCAAGAAAACTTCTTACTGCTTTCACATTAACAGGTATAGGGAGTTTTTCAATAACTTCTATTTTAGCTTTATCAACTTCTATACCTCTACATGACACTTTATGCCCAAGAACTATTCCTTCCGGAACCATGAAATGGCACTTTTCCCAATTCAACACCAAATTAGTTTCTTGGCATCTTTTCAAAACAAGAGTTAAGTTATGCAAGCAAGTGTTAAATGAATTGCCAAAAACAGAAAAATTATCCATGAAGACTTCTAAGAATTTTTCCACCATATCAGAAAAGATGGAAAGCATACACCTTTGAAAAGTGGCTGGGGCGTTGCACAGCCCAAAGGGCATCCTTCTATAGGCAAAAACTCTAAATGGGCATGTGAAGGAGGTCTTCTCTTGATCCTTGGGGTCCACTACTATTTGATTGTAACCAGAATACCCATCCAGGAAGCAGTAATAAGCATGGCCTGCTAGTCTTTCCAACATTTGATCAATGAAGGGCAGAGGAAAATGATATTTTCTTGTTGCATCATTCAATCTCCTGTAGTCTATGCACATTCTCCGCCCAATCACTGTCCTAGTGGGGATCAACTCATTCTTCTCATTGGTGATGACTGTCATTCCTCCCTTTTTTGGCACAACTTGAACCGGACTCACCCAAGAGCTGTCTGAGATTGGAAAAATTATCCCAGGATTCTATAGCTTCATCACTTCTTTTTGAACCACCTCTTTCATGGTTGGGTTGAGTCTTCTTTGAGGTTGAACCACAGGTTTTGATTCTTCCTCCAATAAAATTTTATGCATACAAATAGCAGGGCTGATGCCTTTGATGTCCTCAATTGTCCACCCCAAGGCTGTTTTGTGAGCTTTTAATACTTCAATCAACCTTGCTTCCTCATCCATGTTCAAGGAGGAATTTATGATCACTGGTAATGCCTTTGCTTCCCCAAGAAACACGTATTTGAGGTGAGGAGGGAGAGGTTTCAACTCCTGTTTTGGTTTATCCTCTTTCTTGTCTTCAATGAATATTTCTACCACTTCCTCTCCTTGTTCTTTCTGATGCTCCAAATAGTTGTCTTCAAACATTTCTTCTACCAGCCCTTCTATCATATCCACATTCATGTAGTTATCTTGCTCTGAGGAGTGTTGCATTGATTTGAAGACATTGATTACCATTTGTTCATTATGCACCCTGAAGGTCATTTCTCCCTTCTCCACATCAATAGTGGTTCTTGCTGTGGCTAGAAATGGTCTTCCCAAGATGATTGAGTTGTTTCCTTCCCCTTCTGTGTCTAAGATTACGAAGTCTGCGGGGAAGATAAACTTTCCAACCTTCACTAGTAAATTATCCACAATTTCATTGGGTGTCTTGATTGATCTATCGGCCATTACTAGTGACATCCTGGTAGGTTTGATTTCTTCTATAGCAAGCTTTCTCATCAATGATAGAGGCATCAAGTTGATGCTGGCACCTAGATCACATAAAGCATTTTCCAATGTTATCTTGCCTATGGTGCATGAGACTACAAAACTCCCTGGGTCTTTGAGCTTTGGTGGGATACCCATCTGGATCACAGCGCTACATTCTTTAGTGAGCATGATAGTTTCCTTTTCTTGCCAACTTCTCTTCTTGTTGATTAGCTCCTTCATGAACTTGGCATATAGGGGCATTTGCTCCAGTGCCTCAGCTAAGGGAATATTTATCTCCAACTTCTTGAAAGTCTCAAGGAACTTATGAAAGTGTTGATCCTTTGCCTCCTTGTTGAATCTTTGGGGATATGGCAGTGGAAGTACAAAGTTCTTCTCTGCTTGGTGCTTTTGATTCTTGGTTGGCTCTTCAATTGCTTCATTCCCCTTTTTTGGAATTTTTGATTGTTTCTCCTTTTCTTGAGTTTGCTTTGAAGTTTTCTTGCTTGCCATTGCATCATCACCTTTGGCTTCCTCTGCGTGTGTTGGCTTTTCCCCCTCTATTGGCCTTTTGCTGTTCTCCGCTTGCTTCCTTGTAGTGTCATTGTTGCTCATCAATGTTCTCCCACTTCTTAACTGTATTGCCTTGTATTCTTCCTTAGGATTTGGAATTGTGTCACTTGGCAGGAAATTTGATGGTCTCTCTGTTGCCAGGTGTTTAGAGAGCTGGCCAATTTGCCTCTCCATATTCTTTATGGAGGCTTCTTGATTTTTGGCTGTCATTTCTTGGTGTTTTCACATTTTGTCTATCAAGGTTTCCAGGTTAGTGATTCTCTGAGAGTCATGTGAAATTGGCTAGTTATGGGGTGTTGAGGGTTGGTGGTAAGTGTTTTGGTTTGTGGGTTGGTTATTGGATGGATAATGGTTGGAGTTGGGGTGGTTGTTTTGGGGTTTTCTATAAGGGTTTTGGGTGGTTTGCTGCTGGTTGTTGTTTTGGTTGTTTCTTGAAGTGTTTTGATTTGAATTTCTTTGCCATGGTTGTTGGTTTTGGTTATGGTTATCTCCCCACCTCAGGTTTGGATGGTTCTTCCATGAAGGGTTGTAAGTATCACCATAGACTTTATTTGACCCAGAATTTTGGTTCTGCATGTACTGGACTTGCTCCTGCTGTTGCTCCTCTTGAGTTTCTTCATTTGTTCCCCATGTGGTTGATGGTTGATTGGTGCTTACTGCTGCAACTTGGAGGCTATCAATCCTCTTGGCCATTTGCTCAAATTGTTGTTGAATCTGCTGCTGCATCAATTTGTTTTGAGCTAGGATTGAGTCCACTCCTTCCAACTCCATCACTTCCTTCCTCTGTGATGGTTGGCGTTGCCTTTGGTGAGCGAAGAAATACTGGTTATTAGCTACCATATCAATGAGATTTTGAGCTTCTTCTGTAGTTTTCATGAGTTGCAAAGAGCCTCCAACTGAATGATCCAAGGCCTCTTGAGATTTCAATGTCAAGCCTTCATAGAAATTCTGCAATCTATCCCACTCATTGAACATTCCAGGGGGACACTTCCTGATCAGAGCCTTGTACCTTTCCCATGCCTCATATAATGGTTCAACCTCCATTTGGGTGAATGTTTGTACTTCAGTCTTCAATCTGATAACCCTTTGAGGTGGGTAAAATTTGGCAAGGAATTTGCTCACTAGATCATCCCAATTGTCAATGCTGTCTCTTGGGAAAGATTCTAACCATTGGGTGGCTTTATCTCTGAGAGAGAATGGAAATAGCAGTAGCTTATAGCTGTCAGGATGCACTCCATTGGTTTTAACAGTGTCACAAATCCTCAAGAAAGTGGACAAGTGTTGATTTGGATCTTCAAGTGGTCCTCCTCCATAAGAGCAATTGTTTTGAACTAATGTGATGAGTTGTGGCTTTAGTTCAAAGTTATTTGCATTAACATTTGGTGTATGAATGCTACTCCAACAATGTCTAGGATTTGCAAATGTGTAGGAAGCCAGAACTCTTCTTTGTGGTGGATTGTTGTTGTTATTAGCTGCTCCTCCTTGTGGATTAGTTGGAATTTTTGTATGTTCCTCCATGTCTTGGAACTCTTCTTCTTCCGAATCCTCTTCTCCAACAATGTTTTTCCCTCTTTCAGCTCTTCTTAATCTCCTGAGGGTTCTTTTGTCTTGTTCACAAAAGGTTGGTATAACTCTCCTTGTCCCTGACATGCAAACAAGACATAAAAATCATACAAAACCAAAAGGATAGCAATACTTCAATCCATGATGAAATTGTAGTTAGCTCAAGCAAAAATTCAAACAGTTAGTGGGTTAGTCCAAAGTTAGAGAAACGGAAAATAAAAATGCTAGATCTAGATCTCCACTTCACTTAATCATTGTCAATCTATTTCAATCCCCGGCAACGGTGCCAAAAACTTGATGTGTGGAAAACGATCCAACACGAAACTAACCGGCAAGTGCACCGGGTCGCATCAAGTAATAAAACTCACGGGAGTGAGGTCGATCCCACAGGGATTGAAGGATTGAGCAATTTTAGTTTAATGGATGACTTAGTCTAGCAAATCAAGAGTTGATTTGAGTGGTTTGTATTTGACAGAAGCTAAATTGCATGAAATTTAAAAGGGAGAGGGACAATTGACAAGAAATTAAAGACGGCAGAAAATAAAAGTGCTGAATCTTAAAGAACAAGAAATTAAATTGCAGAAACTTAGATTGCAAGAAATGTAAATTGCAGAATCTTAAGATGCAAGAAATTTAAATAACTTAAATCGTAAAGGGAATTGGGATTTGGATTTGCATGAATTAAACAAGAGAAAGTAAAATTTAACAAACAGAAATGTAACAGATGGACTCAATTAAACCGGATCTTGAATGAAAATGAAAATAAGTTTGGTGTAGCAACGAAACAAGGAAATTGAAATTGAAAGCTGTAGATCTCAGGACTCAAGAGACTAGATAGCCAAGTCTAGATCTCACTGCCTTCCTAGATCCAGCAAGAACAATTGCAAAGGAAATGAAGAAAAGTAAATTGCAGAAATAGTAGAAGAAGAAGCAATTAATAGAAATGGAAATTTAATTATGCAGAAAATTTAAACAAGATCTCAAGGTGAGATTGAAACAGAAGTTCTTCAATTCTCCACCCAAGATCCAAAGCAAGAAAAGTAAAGAGTGCTGAGCAAGAACAAGGAAGAAGAGAGATTGGTGGACGAAATTGTGATTACACTTTGATTATGTAAAATTCATTGCTCTTTCTTTCCCTGGCAATGGCGCCAAAAATATGATGCCAATACCATGGTTCACAACTTCGCACAACTAACCAGCAACTGCACTGGGTCGTCCAAGTAATACCTTACGTGAGTAAGGGTCGAATCCCACGGATATTGTTGGTATGAAGCAAGCTATGGTCACCTTGTAAATCTCAGTCAGGCAGATATAAAATAGTAATGGGGTTTTCGAAAATAATACTAAAATAAGGATAGAAATACTTATGCAATTCATTGGTTAGAATTTCAAATAAGCGTGTAGAGATGCTTTTGTTCCTCTGAACCTCTGCTTTCCTGCTATCTTCATCCAATCAATCTTACTCCTTTCTATGGCTAGCTTTATGTAAGGATGTCACCGGTGCCAATGGCTACTTTCGATCTCTCTCGGGAAAATGATCCAAATGCTCTGTCACAGCACGGCTAATCGTCTGGAGGCATCACCTTTGTCGTTGGTTGCATCCTATTCCTCCCTATGTAAATGGTCCGATGCGCTGTCACTGCATGGCTAATCATCTGGAGGTTCTCGATCATACTGGAATAGGATTTACTATCCTTTTGCGTCTGTCACTACGCCCAGTACTCGCGAGTTTGAAGCTCGTCACAATCATTCAATCCCAGAATCCTACTCGGAATACCACGGACAAAGTTTAGACTTTCCGGATTCTCATGAATGCCGCCATCAATCTAGCTTATACCACAAAGATCCGAATATCTCGGACTCGGTCCCCTGTATTAGTAATCTAAGAGATACTCGTTCAATCGAAGGTAGAACGAGAGTGGTTGTCAGGCATGCATTCCTAGGGAATGATGATGATTGTCACGTTCATCACATTCAGGTTGAAGTGTGAATGAATATCTTAGAAGTGGAATAAGTTGAATTGAATAGAAAACAGTAGTACTTTGCATTAATCTTTGAGGAACAGCAGAGCTCCACACCTTAATCTATGGAGTGTAGAAGCTCTACCGTTGAAAATACATAAGTGAAGGTCCAGGCATGGCTGAGAGGCCAGCCCTCGAAACGTGATCAATAGATCAAAAGATAATCCAAAGATGTCTCCCCAGATTTCTAATACAATAGTAAAAGGTCCTATTTATAATAAACTAGCTACTAGGGTTTATAGAAGTAAGTAATTGATGCATAAATCCACTTCCGGGGCCCACTTGGTGTGTGCTTGGGCTGAGCTTGAATGTTACACGTGAAGAGGTCATTCTTGGAGTTGAACGCCAGCTTTTGTGCCAGTTTGGGCGTTGAACTCCACTTTGCAACTTGTTTCTGGCGCTGGACGCCAGAATTGGGCAGAGATCTGGCGTTGAACGCCAGTTTGCGTCATCTAAACTTGGGAAAAGTATGGACTATTATACATCGCTGGAAAGCCCTAGAAGTCTACTTTCCAACGCAATTAGAAGCGCGCCATTTCGAGTTCTGTAGCTCCAGAAAATGCATTTTGAGTGCAGGGAGGTCAGAATCCAACAGCATCAGCAGTCCTTCTTCAACCTCTGAATCTGATTTTTGCTCAAGTCCCTCAATTTCAGCCAGAAAATACCTGAAATCACAGAAAAACACAAAAACTCATAGTAGAGTCCAGAAATGTGAATTTAACATAAAAACTAATGAAAACATCCCTAAAAGTAACTAGATCCTACTAAAAACATACTAAAAACAATGTCAAAAAGCGTATAAATTATCCGCTCATCAGAGATCAATTCTCTTTCCTAATTCTCTTGAATTCTAAAAACAACAACTAAAATGTAAAGGTGAGCTCTCTCTCTAAGTGTTCTAAGAATTCTAAAAAAAAGCTCCGGGAAAACTTAAATCCTAAGCTATTTATACACTTTCTTCAAATGGTCTTCAAGCCTTGAATTGGGCCTTTGCTCTTGATGGAATTGGGTTGATAAAAGCCTCTGTTGATTGCACTTGGAGTTGGAGAGAAACCCATTGTGAATCGGGACATAAAGCACAAAAGCTTGAGTCAAAGTTTGAGGTAAACTTTGGTTCAAGCTTTTTATACCAGCCACCCCCTTTTGCTGCTATCCACGTTTGAGCTAAAGTTTGAGGTCAAACTTTAAGCCAAACGTGGATCACCTTGTATGCATGTGTGGCGCCAACGTTTGCCAAAAAGCTTGAGGCAAACGTTGGCGCAAGCTTTTTCTCCCCTGGGTATGTTGGTGTGGCGCCAACGTTTGCCAAAAAGCTTGAGGCAAACGTTGGCGCAAGCTTTTGCTCCATCTAGGGTGTTTTCAACTCTTCCAAAAGTTTGAGCTAAAGCTTGAGGCAACCTTTGGCTCAAGCTTTTTGTTCTCTCTTGCTCCTAGCCATTCCTTCTTTCTTCAGCCTTCTTCAAAACTCTTTTCACCTATCATCAATCAATCAAAACAATCAAAGCTATGCTCCAAATCATGAGATTGTGTTTCTTTCATAATATATGACAATTATAGCACAAAATCTCATGAAAATGCATTAATTTATCTATGGTTGATTGAATCACGGAAACATGAAATTCTACCCAATTGGCTTACTTATGGTTCAAGAAAGTGCATAAAATCAATTGAAAACAAAAGAAAAGACTAGTGAAACTAGGCTAAGATGACTTGTCATCACCAAGTATATATAAAATGAGCTAAACTTCTAACCCCGATCCTACTAAGAACTTTCCAGTTCTTACCCCTTATTTCCACCCCTTTCAACTACAGGTGGGAGGGTTTAGTGCGAAGTTACAAGAGCATAGAAGATTATATTTACGAGTTGAGTTATTAGAATTTATTTTTCCCTCATCGTTTATTGTTTTTAGTTTTTTAGATGGGTAGGATTTATTTTTTAGAATCTTGAAATAAGTCTATGTATTTAATACTATGTGAATATATACTTTTGTGGTTAAGTGATTTAAAATGAAGACTCCTTTCGAGTTCTTAATTAAAGTATCGGTCGTATTCACGAAGGCTCAATATTAAATAAAGATAGTATAGAATAAAATGGTTGAGGTACGTGATTGGTGCACGAATTCCCATACTGCGTACAGCTGTACCAGCAAGTGCACTGGGTCATCCAAGTAATACCTAAGCGAGTCAGGGTCGATCCCACGAGGATTGTGGTTTAAAGAAAGCTATGGTTATCTTGCAGGTCTTAGTCAGGTGAATCAGAAGGTTTATGTTTAGATGCAGTTTAATTGCAAGGAATCATTAATAGGAATATGGTTAAGGATTGGAGTTTCTTTATCTTTCTGAATTAACTCTGGTATTACTATCTCTTTGCTTGTGAATGACTTCTTCTATGGTAGGCTGTATGTGATCAATGCCATTAGCCATGGTCATCAATCTCCTCTGCTACAGATCAAACGCCATTGGCCGTGGTCATCCAATCTGACGGAGGGTGAAGCTCTAGTAGTTCATTCTCTTGGCGATCCTACTCAAAATGCCACAGACAATGTCGAATCTTCCAGATCAGAGAATGCTGCTCCTTTGGGTTCTATCCTCTACCACAGAGACCCTAATCTCCCCAGAAATCGGTTGAACTGGTGTCTCGAGAAGTCCCTAACGAAGTCGTGGATTAGCCGTCTAAGAGATGTATAAACATAGCTGGCGGTTCGCGCTTTCCAGTCACGTATTCATACGAACTCAAGTAGACGCGGGTGTTTGTCAGGCATGTTCATCTTAGTATGATGAACTGAGCTGATTATCACTGATCATCCTATTCACCATTGTTCTGAGGGTTACCTGAAACTTTGAGGTCGATCTCAGACGAGATCTTTCCGGTTTGCTCGAGTCTGTTACGTTTGACTTGTTGGAGTCTGAAGATGCTGTTGATCCTTGATCACCGGAGGGTGGTGGTACCTGCAAGAGATTCCGATGCTTAAGTTAGTACGGGCTTTAGGCAGATTTTTTGTAGAATTGGAGTATGAGTTATATCTGGGTGCTCCAGTGCATTTATAGTAGTGTTTGATGACCTTCCTTTGAGATAAGTTTGTTAACTTTTCTTACCTTTTGTGGGTGAGATCATTATCTTTTGGCCAACCACCTTCTAGTGGGCGGTGGTTCTTCTTCTTTGGGCCTCTTTGGCGATTCGTCTGAGATCTTTATGAAGAGGTCGGTAGTTGACCAACCTTTAAAGAGGTCGGTCGTTTTGCTTTAGTCTAACCCGGACTTTATAGCTCGGTCTAGGGTATGACAGTGCCCCTGCTTGAGCTTCGATCTTCCCATGAGGTCGTGCTTCTAAGCTTCGACCTCTTTGAGGAAGTCGTGTTCGAGCATCTGCTTGGTTACGTCTGGTCTGTTCCTCCTCGTGCGAGTTTTGTGTCTTTAATGGTTTTTCAAAACACGAAGCGTTTTCGCTTTTGTTCTATAAATGCCGTGCCCTTCTCGAGGGCGTTAGTTTCGTGCAAACGTTTCTCAAGCCTATTAATTGGGTTTTTTATTTCTTTTGCCATTTTGCTTCCCCCTTTAATTTGAAATAAAGAAGGGTTTTTTGATTTTCTCAGTTTTCTTTTTGCTTCCCTCTGTTTTGCTTTCACATTTCTAGAGAAAGAGCCTCCTTCCTTTGGTCTTTGTTCCTTTGATTTGCCCCAAGCATCCTATTTTCTTCGAGGCTTTGCAGAGCTTGTTGGTGTGGATCATTTGTGTCTCTGCTGCGCTCTTTATTGCCACTGTTTCTTCATGTTGCAGGTTGGTACTTGTTTTGTGCATTTCATGTTTTTCTTATTTGTTGGTAGTTGCGATCCTTCTTTGTGCTGGCTTCTGGTGATGCTGCATGCTTTTATTTTTTGAAAAGTTTTGATCTTTTTTGCTTGAAAAAGTGTTGGCGTCTTGGTTTTTGGTTGTCTTTCGCGCCTTTCTTTTTGCTTAAAGAAGGGCTGAGGTTTTGATTTCTTGCGTTTCTTCCTTTCTGTGTCTGTATTGCCTCCGAAGGGTGCTCTTGGGTTTTGATGGTGATCTTCTTTGTTTGTTGTGAACCTTGGAGCGCCCTTTTGTTATTGTGTTGCTGTTTGCTTGTTCGTTCTTTCATCTTTCATGCTTCTGGCCGAGTTGTTTGGTAGTGATGCCCCTTTCATTTTTGTTGCTGTAGGTATAGTTTCTATGTCTTCTCGTAGAAATATTGTCGAGATGTCCACAAAGGTCCCTCCTGGTATGGCAGATTGGTTAGATTCCATAGTGTTAGGGTGCATTACTGTAGCTGACCCAGAGTATTGTGAGAAGTTTTGGAGGTTTCATAGGATCTATGGAAATAGGGAGAATGAGAAGAACTACGAGCTGTTGTCGCCGGACCTTGAGGAGAGGGTTAGTTTCCGTCCCTTAAGTCGCGCAGAACGTCCCTTCTTTTATGCTTACGATTGCTTTTTTACCAAATTGGGTATTACCTTTCTCTTCACTACGTTTGAGACCAATGTCTTGTGGAATTGTAATATTGCACCTTCTCAGCTTCACCCGAATTCTTGAGCTTTCATGAAGATTTTTCAGCTGTTATGTCAGGAGCTGGGTGTCCGACCTAGCTTTTCTCTTTTTCTTTATCTATTTGTGATGACTAAACCGGGGATGGCCAAGAAGAAGGCTTCTTGGATCTCTTTTCGGGCTACTCAGGGAAATAAAGTCTTTTCCATGTTTGATGATTCTTTCCATGATTTCAAAAACTTTTATTTCAAAGTCCGGGCTGTTGAGGATGTTTACCCCTTCTTTTTGGATGAAAATAATGAACTCATCTTTCCTCTTTGGTGGAAAAAAGATCTTGTAGTCCTTAAGTACCCGTGGGAGAGTTTAAATGAGGTAGAGAGGGCCTTTATGGGTGTCTTGGAGGAGCACTGGGGAGAGCCTCCTCACTTGGACACAAAGAAGTTTCTAGGAGATCCTGCTCTCCTTCATTCTGAACTAGGTAGCGCCCAACTTCTTTATAAGGCAGTCTTTCTTGTTCATTTTTATCCGTCTCTTGCATAACTGTTTCTGTGGTCCCTTTCTTTTTTTTCAGAGATGGTTGCCAGTTCTGATTCGACTAAGGTCCTCAGGAAGACCAAGAAAATGGTGGCTGCCTAGAATATCCAGAAGAAGACGTCGGGAGAGGGTTCTTCTCAGGTCCTGCCAAAGAAACCGGACTCGAGTCCTCAGGGTCCGAGGAAGATTATCCCGACGCCTCAAGTTCGGGTGGCCTCCATCGACCCGCCTTTGAAAACTTCTGGCGCTACTTCTAATCTTCCCCCTACTGGACCTCCTCCCAAGAGACCGAGGACTGCTGGGACTTATGACCTTAATGATAAGGAGTTTGATGGTGTGGCCTTCGCTACAGAGCTCATTGCTCCATGTGAGTTTGTGCCAACTGATGATGTGTCCATTCTTCACCACCTCGACTTCATATCCAGTAATAGTATTCAGATGGCTAACCTCAGCTCAAGAACTAGTTCTTTCCTTGAGAGAGCTAGGGCTGATTATGACCGGGTAGAGGGGTTGGGGCTTGAGTTAGAGGCGAAGAACTCCTGGAGATTCTGAACAGCCCTGATGGCGTGGTTGGGGCCGTCCCTATTTCAGTCATGCCTCCAACTCCTCAAGATGCCGCGACGGGAGCGAAGCTGGATCCTTTGTGACTTTTCTTTTTACCTTTCTTTTGATTATGTATTGGTATGGTCTGACTTGTGGACCTTTGAACTCTTGGTTTGTAATCTTTTTGGATAACTTCTCTGATACTCTATAGTTTCTTCTCTACAACTTTTGGTTTTTAATCAAAGCACTTTTGCCTTCGGGTTTAGGTAATCCTTTGGATTTCAATGCTTCCATTTTGTGCTGTCTTTTTGTACCTACTGCACGGGTAGTCTAAGGAGTGCTCTTACCCGTCCTATCATGGCCTCTGGCCTAGGAATGGTTTCCTAGCTATACCTTTAGAATTGGGTGTTTAGTTCTTCCCAGCCGAGACTCTCTCTCGGATAATGTGCATTTTGTGAATTTTCTGTCTTTCCTTAGTTGTATTGACAACTTTACCTTTCTTTGGTGATGTCGTCATTGTAGCCTTTTGGTTGGCTTGGTGGGCTTTGTTTTGGTCGACGTGTTTTCAACGATCTCGTGGTAGTGTTCTTTTGTGAACTTCTACCCTCTTCTAACTTTGCGTGAGTTAATTTTAGTCTGTTTTTGGATGTTTTTGTCCTTCGCAGCTCGATGTTCGTAGGCTTTTAGTCGAATCCAATAAATTTTCGGGTAGTGTTCTTATTTAGAACCCTTTTTTTTTCAGTTGAATTGGACGATTTTGGAGCCTTTCTCGATTTCGTGGTTGCTTTGTAAGTAGTGTCCTTTTTTGGGACGCCTACCTTTTGCATTTGCTCGGCGTTGGTCCCTTTTCAATGATCCTTTAGTTGGTCCGACTTTTCTGTCGGGCCTTTTTAAGTTATTTTTAGTAACTCCTTTTTTTATCCGACCTCATCAGGTCGCTTTGTACTGGTTACTTTTTATAACTTCTCGCATTAATTTTGAGTTTGTCGCTTTCACCTTGCCGGCCTGTGCGGCCAAACAACGAATTTAGCGTTCTATCAATCCTAAATTAATGCGTCTTGGTAGGAAAATTTTTTGAAAAATTTTTGATTTTATTGAAAATAAAAAGTAGTGAGAAAAATATAGATAAGAGTATGTACATTAAGGGGTTACCCTGTATGTCGGGCCGCTTTCGGGTCTTGTCTTGGTGCCTCATAAAAAAACCTTTGGTGGGTAAAAGAGCTCTCCTAAGACCTTTCTCTAACTATAGTACTTTCTTAGGTTATAGGCATGCCAAGACCTCGGGAGCTCTCGCCCTTGGAGGTCGGCCACCTTATAATAACATTTCCCTAGTACTTCTATAACCCGGTACGGTCCTTTCCAATTGGCTGCTAGCTTTCCTTCTCCTGACCGTCCCTCCCTGATGTTATTTCAGATTAGGATGAGATCGTCAGTAGTGAAGCTTCGTTGGATTACCTTTCGGTAATACCTTAAGGCCATTCAACGCTTCAGGGCTTCCTCTCTGATCTGAGTTTTTTCTCGGACCTCTGGAAGTAGGTTGAGTTCTTCCCTTTGTGCTTGGGAGTTGGCGTCCTCGTTGTAGAAGATTATCTTAGGGGATCTTTTGTCTACTTCTATGGGGATCATTTCCTCCATCCCGTAAGCAAGTCAGAAGGGCGACTCCCTGGTGGTGGAATGCGGCGTCGTTCGGTATGCCCAAAGGACTTGGGGGAGCTCTTCAGCCCAAGCTCCTTTTGTGTCCTGTAGTTGACATTTTAATCCGGCCAATATGACTTTATTTGCGGCTTCCACCTGTCCATTGGCTTGTGGGTGTTCCACCGAGGTAAACTGGTGTTTGATTTTCGGATCAGCCACCATGTTCCTAAAGCCCGTGTCGGTGAACTGAGTTCTGTTGTCTGTGGTGATGGAGTACGGAACCCCAAACCTTGTGACGATGTTCCTGTATAGGAACTTTCTACTTCTCTGAGCAGTGGCGGTGGCCAGTAGTTCTGCCTCAATCCACGTTGTAAAGTAGTCTATCCCTACGATGAGGAATTTGACTTGCCCTGATCGCTCGGGGAATGGTCCGAGGAAGTCGTGCCCCTACTTTGCGAATGGCCAGGGTGAGGTAACGCAGATGAGTTCTTCGGGCAGGACGGCATGGAAATTGGCGTGCTTCTGGCATGGAGGGCACGTTTTGACAAATTTGGTAGCTTCCTTTTGCAAGGTCGGCCAGTAAAAGCCAGCTCTGAGTACCTTTTTAGATAGAGCTCGTGTCCTGAGGTGATTGCCGCACATGCCGCTGTGGACTTCTTCTAGGACTTCCTTTGTGACGGAAGTCGGGACGCATTTTAGGAGGGGTGCTAAGATCCCTCTCCTATATAGGATGTTGTGCACTATGGTGTAATATTGTGCCTCTCGTATGAGCTTTTTCGCCTCCTTTTTATTTGTGGGGAGTGTTTTGGATTTGAGGTAGTTGATTATGGGGGTCATCCACCCTTGGTCCTGGTCTGATATGTTTAGGACCTTCTCTTCCTCCGAGGTTGATGGGTGTTCATACCCTGGGTCGAGCTGTCCGACCCGGGATGTTAACGACAAGGCGACCGACCTCTTCATGTCCGACTATCCGACCTCTTCTCAAAAGAGATCGGCCAAATTGCCCGGAAAGTCCAGTAAAGGGCCTAAATAGAGGAACACGACCCATATCCAAAGGCAGTACAAGCCTATAGAGATACAGGCGGTTCCTTTGAAGATAAGCTGACCTCACCCAAAGATAAGATAAGATAAGATAAGATAACTAACTTATCTTACCTAAGAAGGTCAGCCCACGGCCATTATAAATACAATGGAGCACCCAGATATAACTCATACGCTGATTCTACTAAAAACCTGCTTAATACCCTTGCTAACTTAAGCATCGGAGTCCCTTGCAGGTACCACCACCCTCCGATGACGAAGGATCAGCAGTGCGGCTAATCCCACAAGTCGAACACGACAGCTCTGGCTGCCACCCACCAGCCGGACACGTCATCTCTGACCAGTACAGAAGATCTCATCCGAGATCGACCTACAGTTTCAGGTAACCCTCGGAACATTGGCGCCGTTGCCGGGGACCTGGAAGTCATCCCATCACCATGGCGGACGACCATGACAACGACCACGATTCAGATCTAGAGGATAGAACACCGCACAAAAACACGGACACTACACTGAAAGATATCCCATAATCTAACAGGGACAAAAACTCATCAAATCCGGGAGTGATAGAAGCGCTTCAAGATCGTTTAAAGCAACTTGAAAAAGAAAGCTAGCATCAACGAGAAGTTGGGAAGGATCTACAAAAGGAGGTAAGGCGACACCGAGAATTAGAAGATAAACTTCTAAAACTCGAAGCCGATCTCAAAGCCAAAGCTACTCGGTCCACTCCTGAATACAACTCTCGCAAGGATTAAGATCCATTCACTAGGGAGATCATGAAGACCAAAATCCCTAAGGACTTCAAACTTCCGGATATGGCTTTGTACGATGGCACTACAGATCCCAACCATCACCTCAGCAATTTCAGAAGTAGAATGTACCTCACCGATGCCTCAGATGCAGTTCGCTGCAAAGCCTTTCCAACAACTCTTACAAAGACAGCAATTAGATGGTTCGACAATCTACCTCTGAGGTCCATCTCAAGCTTTGACGACTTAGCCAAAAAGTTCCTGGTCAGATTCTCCATCCAAAAAGATAAGGCTAAGCACGCCCCTAGTCTATTAGGAATCAAGCAAGGAGATCGGGAAAGTCTTCGCAACTACATGGAAAGATTCAACAAAACATGCCTAGACATACAAAGCCAACTAACAGAGGCCGCCATCATGGGCCTCATCAATGGCCTACGAGAGGGACCTTTTATCCAATCTATATCAAAGAAATACCCCACATCTCTAAATGAAGTGCAAGAACGAGTAGAGAAATACATCAACATGGAAGAAAATTCTCGACTAGGAGAGACCTCAAAATCCAGATTCACCTATCCCCCCGGGACAAGGATAAAGAGTACAAAAAGAAGGAAGACCGACATGGAGAAAAAATAAAAAAATATCATAATTACACTCTTCTTCGGGTGTCCCTTGTGGATGTCTACAAAGAAGTCTACCACACAGAAAAAATACCCCCAGCTCGAACACTCAAAGGCAAAAAAGAAGGAGGAAACCAGACCGAATATTGTGAATACCATCGAGTCCGTGGGCATTCCACCAACGAATGTTTTGACTTAAAAAATGTCATAGAAAAATTAGTAAGAGAGGGAAAACTAGATCGGTATCTGGCCACCCGGGACGATGAGCAAAGAAAAAGGAGAAAGGACGAGGATGTTGGACAAACCGAGCGATCACCTCGTACACCAGAAAGACATGTCCATATGATACACGAAGGGTTTGCAGGAGGAGGAATCTCCAAATCATCTCGCAAAAGATATCTCAAAGAAGTATATCATGTCGAAAGAAAGGAGGAAGCGCCCGACATCCCTGCAATTACGTTTACCAAAGAAGATGCATCCGGTGTCATCTCGGGACACGACGATCCCATGATCATCACCATTATACTGGAAAATACAAATCTCCACCGCACACTGATAGACCAAGGGAGCTCCGCCGACATCTTATTCAAAACTGCCTTCGATAAGCTCGGCTTAGAAGAAAAAGAGCTTAGAGCATATCCAAACAGTTTGTTTAGACTGGGAGACACCCCAGTACAACCACTGGGATACATCTCACTACACACAACCTTCGAAAAAGGAAACCAATCCAGAACACTCAAGATAGACTACATCGTGGTCGACGTGAGTTCAGCCTACAATGCCTTAATAGGTCGGACAACATTAAATCAACTCGGCGCAATAGTCTCAACTCCACATCTATGCATGAAATTCCCAACTGCAGAAGGGATAGCTACGATAAAAGTAGATCAGAAGATGGCGCGCTGCTGTTACAATGAAAGTCTAAACCTCAGAGGCAGAGGAGAAGAATTCCACACAATCAAACTTGGTGGAGTTCAGAGGCAAGAAGAACTCCGTCCACAACCTGAAGGTGAAGTAGAGAAAGTCCAGATCGGAGACATCCCGGACAAAACAACCAATATTGGCACGATTCTAAGAGGAGACATAAAAGAATCACTTCTACAATTCTTACGAGATAACGTCGATCTCTTTGCATGGAAAGCTGCAGACATGCCAGGCATAGACCCAAACTAATGTGCCACAAGTTGGCGGTCTACCCAGGATCTCAGCCAGTACAGCAGAGACGAAGAAAACTTGGGCCAGAATGATCCCAAGCTATGGAAGAGTAGGTATAAGCTCTACTGGAGGCAGGATTCATAAGAGAAGTCAATTACCCACTACACTGATCTCAACAAAGCCTGCCCAAAAGATCCCTATCCACTCCCAAGTATCGACGCTCTGGTGGATGCCTCCTCCGGATATAAATACCTCTCGTTTATAGACGCATATTCAGGATACAATCAAATCCCAATGTATCCACTGGACCAAGAAAAAACCTCGTTCCTAACACCAAAAGTAAACTACTGCTACATCGTAATGCCCTTTGGTCTTAAAAACGTAGGAGCTACTTATCAAAGGTTAATGAATAAAGTCTTTTCAGACCATATCGGAAAAATCATGGAAGTCTACGTGGACGACATGTTAATAAAGACACAAAGTGAAGAGACGCTATTATCCGACTTGGCCTAAGTGTTCGACACAATAAGAAGGCATGGCATGCGACTCAATCCTGCAAAATGCACCTTCGTAGTAGAAGCTGGCAAATTCTTGGGCTTCATGCTCACACAAAGAGGAATCGAGGCAAATATGGATAAATGCCGGGCCATACTTGACATGAAGAGCCCGGCTTGCGTCAAAGAGGTACAACAACTCAACGGGAGGCTGGCAGCTTTGTCCAGATTTCTAGCCGGATCAACAATAAGATCTCTTCCCTTTTACGCCACTCTAAGGAAAGGAAAAAAGTTTGAGTGGACAACCGAGTGCGAGCAAGCCTTCCAAGATTTCAAAAGATTCCTGGGACAACCACCTATCCTAACTCGGCCACGGACAGGAGAACCATTCATACTGTACCTCGCGGTAGGAAGTCAGGCAGTAGCCTTAGCATTAGTTCGAGAAGACGATAGTGGGCAACAACCCATTTACTTCATCAGTAAAGCATTACAAGGATCCGAGCTGAACTATCAAAAAATAGAAAAATTTGCCTACGCTCTCATACTAACATCTCGACGACTTCGTCCATACTTGCAAGCTCACATTATTAGGATTCGGACCAACCTGCCCATAAAGGGAATTTTGCAGAAAATGGACTTAGCGGGTAGAATCTTGTAGTGGGCCATCGAATTGTCCGAATTTGATCTTCAATACGAAACTCGGATAGCCATTAAATCACAATACCTGGCCGACTTCATTGCAGAATTTATAGACACACTGGAAACCCCCACAGAATGGAATCTCTATATGGACGGTTCTTCAAACAAAAATGGAAGCGGAGCAGGTGTGATAATTGAAAGCAACCAAGGGACTCAAATTGAACTCTCCCTCAAATTTGGGTTCCTTGCCTCAAATAATCAAGCGGAATATGAGGCACTGCTAGCTGGTTTGAAGCTGGCTAAGGAGGTTGGAGCTCAAAAGCTTACCATCTTCAGCGACTCATAAGTAGTCACTTCACAAATAGCAGGGAGCTACCAAGCCAAATACCCCACCATGAAAAAGTACTTGGACAAAACTCGGAGAATATAAGGTCCGTTACATACCCCGAGAACAGAATGCCCGAGCTGACGCACTTTCAAAACTAGCCAGCACCAAATCAGGGGGCAATAATAGAAGTCTCATCCAAGAAATACTACAGAGTCCGTCTATCTCGGAAGAAGAAAAAGTCCTAGCCATAACAGGTTAGGATCAAGGATGGATGGCTCCCATAATTAACTACCTCAAAGCAGAAACACTCCCTACAGATGAAAAGGAGGCAAAGAGGTTAAAACGAGAGGCACAACATTACACCATCATAAACAATACTCTATACAAGAGAGGGATTTCAATACCATTATTAAAATGTGTGCTGACTGCCAACACAAAGGAAGTTTTAGAAGAAGTACACAGTGGTATTTGTGGCAATCATCTCAGAGCACAAGCTCTCACCAAAAAAGTACTCCGGGCAGGATTTTATTGGCCAACTCTACAAAAGAAAGCCATAGAGTTTGTAAAGACATGTCTACCATGCCAGAAACATGCCAACTTCTATATCGCCCCGCCAGAAGAACTCATCAGCGTGACCTCACCATGGCCATTTGGAAAATGGGGACTCGACCTTCTCGGACCCTTCCCTCAGGGATCGGGACAAGTTAAATTCCTCAGAGTAGGGGTAGACTACTTTACAAAGTGGATCGAGGCAGAACCCCTAGCTAATTCCACTGCTCAAAGAAGTAGAAAATTCCTATATAGAAATATTGTCACAAGGTTCGGGGTCCCATACTCCATCACCACAGACAATGGCACCTAATTCACAGATGCAGGCTTCAGAAAGTTAGCGGCCGACTTGAATATAAAACAACAGTTCACTTCCGTAGAGCATCCTCAAGCCAATGGACAAGCTGAAGCTGCCAACAAAGTGGTATTGGCTGGGCTAAAACGGAGATTACAGGACACAAAGGGAGCCTGGGCAGAAGAGCTCCCACAAGTCCTATGGGCATATCGGACAATGCCACATTCTATCACAAAGGAATCACCCTTCCGGTTAGCATTCGGAATGGAGGCAATGATCCCAGTGGAGATCGAAGAAGGATCACCTAGAGTGATCCACTATAATGAAGAAGCCAACCCCCAACTTCAAAGGGAAGAGCTCGATCTACTTCCTGAAGTCCAAGAAAGAGCTCAGATCAGGGAAGAAGCACTAAAACGTCGAATGGCTTCCAGATATAATCAAAAGGTAGTGCCACAAGGTTTCGTTGAGAATGATCTCATCTTAATCTGAAATGATATAGGAACAACTCGACCTGGAGAAGGAAAGCTGGCAGCAAACTGGAAAGGACCCTATCGAGTCATAGAAGTACTCGGGAAAGGCTACTATAGACTGTCCGAACTCGATGGACGAGAGCTCCCTAGGTCGTGGCACGCCTGCAACCTAAGAAGGTACTATAGCTAGGGATGGTAAAGGATCTCAGCATAAGATGCACTCTTTTTCCTGAAAAGGTTTTTTAATGAGGCACCAAGCTGAGATCCACAAATTATCCGACTTAAAAGGATAAAAACTCCGCATGTACATATTTGCATTTTCTTTTAAATAAAATATATTAGATGTTCTACAAGTTTTCAAGACGCATTAATCTGAAACATTCATCGTCTGATTATAAAGCAATAGATCGGCAGAAAGTGAAAAATAAATTCACTGCACGATCACGATAAAGACCAACAGAGATGAAAACCAAATTCATCTAAAGGTCGACCAAACAAGGATTGAACCCAACTTCTACAAATCGGCAAAGATGAAAACAGAATAATGCAAGAAGTTATCGAAAGTGATCCGGAGAAAGGACCTGACGAGGTCTTGATAAGATGGATTGCTAAATAATAACTTAAAGACTGGCCGACGTTAAGAAGTCGGACCAGTCGGCCAAAGTTATAAGTAAACCCTAGAAAGAGGTCTGGCCAACCCTATAAAAGAGGATTACTATAACTTAGAAGGGCCCGACATGACGAAGTCGGCCCAAAACACAAAGTTATAGAAGTAATCCCTGAAAGATACCTGCACAAGGTCCAAAAAAGAGGATTACAAAAATAACTTAGAAGAGCCCGACATGACGAAGTCGGCCCAAAACACAAAGTTATAGAAGTAATCCCTGAAAGAGACCTGCACAAGGTCCAAAAAAGAGGATTACAAAAATAACTTAGAAGGGCCCGACATGACGAAGTCGGCCCAAAACATAAAGTTATAAAAGTAATCCCTGAAAGAGACCTGCACAAGGTCCAAGAAAGAGGATTACAAAAATAACTTAGAAGGGCCCGACATGACGAAGTCGGCCCAAAATACAAAGTTATAGAAGTAACCCCTGAAAGAGACCTGCACAAGGTCCAAGAAAGAGGATTACAAAAATAACTTAAGAAGGACCCGACATGACGAAGTCGGCCCACAAGAAATGCTAAAGTTATAAAAAAGTAATACCTGGCAGAGACCTCATAAAAGGTCCAAACAAAACAGGATTACTAGAAATAACTCCAGTAGCCTCAAAGGAATCAAAGCCACAAGTACTAAAGCAATCCAAAAAGGTTGAGCAAACAAGGCTCCAACATTCCCAAAACATGGAAAGGTACCAGGTCGAGTGCAAACAAACATGATATAAAAATATAAAGTTATAACAAGCCTCAGAGGCCACCAAAATCAGCCCCAAAATCTTGAAAGCAACTTTTGTTTTTCAAAATAAAGTTGCTAAACAAGCAACTAAAGGAGTGTCGACAGTCAGCAAACATCATTTACAAAAAGAGTTTAAAAAGCTCACAAGACGGGCTATCTACACAAAGCATTCACATAATCAGGGATGACCGAAGGCTTTTCGGTGGCACGAGGTGAAGGAGGGCGAGTCTGAATAGGCACAGCATCCACAGTCCTATCATCCCGATTCAAGATTTGACAGTCAGGATCTGACACGGGATGATCAACCTCAGCTGAAGGAGAGAAAGAAGTCGGCACTTCAGAGGCTTTGGCAGCAAGCACAGGGGGAGGTTCAACATCATCGACATCAGGGTCGTCAGGGACAATCTTGCCATCCTTTAGAATATTGTCCAGACTGAAGAGAGTAAGGTCGACCTCGGGAGCAAGAACTCGAAGTTGCTCCTTCAGGTTCTCATAAGCAGCATTTACGCTGCCTACAAGGTGACCCTGGAGCTCAGCATAATCAACCCGGGCAGACTCCAACTCCTCCCTGAGAGGTATCACTTCCCTATAGGCCGTAACATAGCTATCCTTGTGCCTCAAGGCGGTATCCTTAGCTAACCTCACAGAAGCCGCCAAGGCAACAGAACTAGCCTTTTCGGTCTCTAACTCCTTCTCCAGTTTGGTCACTTTCACTTGGAGCTCCTCCTTCAAACCCTCCATACGGTCGAACTCTTGCTTAGCCTCCTCCATAAAAGCTTTGGTAGCATGAAGAGGGAGGTCTTGGGCAGCTCAGTACAGGACAGCTCCCATATGTGCCATCTTGACGCTACTCCAAGTAATAAAATCCAAGTGACGAAGGAGAGAGACATCGTCGGTAGGAATGGTACCGTAAGGACCAATCTGCTGATCGACAAACTCAACCGTATCAAAGTCAGGGGCATCAAGGTTGAAAGGCTCAGTCGTTTTTTGTTTTTTGTTTGGAGGAGCACCAGAAGTAGCAATAGAAATTTGAGGAGGATCAGCCAAACGAACCCGGGGAGTAGGGATTACCTTCCTCACCCCCGGTGAGTTCGGTATGGCTAGCTTCGACTGAACCTGAGATGATCCCTCACCGGCCGCCCTAGCTGAGACGTTTTGAGCTACAGTAGCCTTTCTTGCCCTCTTAAAGGCCTTCATAGATTCATTATTCTTAATCATCTCTGCAAACAATACATCACAGCAGGAAACCAAGTTACAAATAAAAAAAGAGCTCATAAAGAAATAAACTGAACAAAACAAGGAAAGCCAAAATTAAACACTACTCAGCTTATCTCGAAGGAGTGAGGGGTCCCCTAAAAATTTCTTGGTATCAAGATAGGGAGGCTCCCTCCAATTCTCCTCCAACACAGTCACAAAGGCCTGCTCGACCTCGTCCAACATCTCCCAGGAATACCTCGACACAACAACATTCTTTTGCCACTCTAAAGGAAAAGTGGGCTCATCATTCTCACCCAGAAAAAAGGGACGAGCTCCTTCAACAGCTCGGACCTTGAAGAAATAGTTCTTAAAATCACGAAACGACTCATCATACATAGAAAAAACTTTCTTCCCTTGCGAAGCTCAGAAGGAAACCCAGGCAGCCTTTTTCTTGACTACCCCAGGTTTTGTCAAGGCAAACAAATAAAAGAAAAGGGATTGCGAAGCAGGGACATCAAATTCATGACACAGCAATTGAAAGATCTTTATAAAATCCCAAGAATTTGGGTGAAGTTGGGATGGAGCTACATTGCAAGACCACAACAGGTTGGTCTCAAAAGGAGTAAAAGGAATGGTGATATTCATCTGGCCAAAAAAAAAATAATCATCATATGCATAGAAAAAAGGACGGTCTCCAGCAACTCGAGTAGAGAAACAAACTCTCTCTCAGGAGTGGGGGGTACAAGCTCATAATTCTTTTCCTCACTACCACTACTACAAACCCTATGAAATTGCCTAAGCTGTTGACAAAATTTGGAATCAACCAAAGAAACACACAAAAGAACCATCGAATTCACCCAATCAGCCATGCACTCAGGGACTTGGGAAGATGTCTGAACAATGTTCTTGCGAGAAGACATGAGGTCAACTAGTCCTACAGCAAGAAAAGAAGAAAATAGATTACTAACCCAAATATCTCAGATAAAGTCAAAAACAAACCATATCAGAACAGCTCGGACAAGCATGACACAGAGCAATACAAGCAACAAAAAGAAATCCCAAGACCCACACTAAAGATCCAGGGGCACCTTTTGGAGGCAAGTTATGGAACAAGGATTCAGGAAAACCTACAAGCTCACATACATCCTAACAAAAAACAATAAACCTCTCTTTGGTGATTTGTAACTAAAGCGACACTCCGAAAAGAAAGCCGCGAGCCACAAATTGAGCAAAGTCATCAAGATAAACTACCTTCCAGACTCGCCATCCCAGTTTCAATCGACAAACGATGCTACTAAACAACAAAATATCATCAAAGACGCAACCTTATCTTCAGAGAAATAAAATCCCCCCAAACGAAGTAAAGTCAAAACAAGCACCGATCTTCTCTTACAAAAGTTCAGCAGCAAGAAAAAGATACCAATAGGGCAAAAATCAAGGGGCAATCTTTGCAGAAGTAAACAAATACAGTGTTCGAGTATCAAAAAACAACCAGAAGCAAGCAGCAAAACATGCAAAAATCTAAAAAGACTCTACAGAAGTACTAGGAGTACGCATAAAAATGAGAAGAAAGCCAAAAAATACATCACAGTGATGAACAAACACAAAGACCATAGAAAGGTTCAAGCTTTTCAACATATATCCAGAATCAAAGTTTTACCAGAAAAATGATGAGAATAAGAAAGTAAGAAAAAACCAATCTGGAAAAAGCAGAAAGCCTCGAGAGAAAGTTGAAGAGAAGAGCAGAATCTGGAATTGCCCTTTCACAGCCAGAAGGAAACAATAACCAAGCAATGTCGCAAGGAAAGAGGCGAAAGCTACAAACCCCAGGCGAAAACAGAAAGAGAGAAAGAACAGGGAGGTTACAAAGAAGAGAAACCGTTTTTCTGAAATATGAAATTGAAAATAAGGAGGTTAAGAGAAACGGGGCAATTAAAACCAATTAATGAGGGCATTAAACCCTCGCACGTTCCCAAGAACAGAGCGCTAATAAAAAAGCGCGCGCTTTCAGAAGAAAACGTTCCACATTCAAAAAGGAAGATTCTACAAAGAGAGAAGTCGACAAATGCTCGAGTCCGGCTTCACCCGAGAAGGATCGAGGTCCTAAGACTAAGACTCGATCTCAAAAAAGAAAAACCGAGCTTGAGCAGGGGCACTGTTCATACCCTGGGTCGAGCTGTTCGACCCGGGATGTTAGTGACAAGGCAACCGATCTCTTCATGTCCGACTATCCGACCTCTTCTCAAAAGAGATCGGCCAAATTGCCAGGAAAGCCCAGTAAAGGGCCCAAATAGAGGAACACGACCCATATCCAAAGGCAGTACAAGCCTATAGAGATACAGGCGGTTTCGTTGAAGATAAGGTGACCTCACCCAAAGATAAGATAAGATAACTAACTTATCTTACCTAAGAAGGTCAGCCAACGACCATTATAAATACACTGGAGCACCCAGGTATAACTCATACTCCGATTCTACTAAAAACCTGCTTAATACCCTTGCTAACTTAAGCATCGGAGTCCTTTGCAGGTACCACCACCCTCCGGTGACGAAGGATCAGCAGTGCGGCCAATCCCACAAGTCGGACACGACAACTCCGGCCGCCACCCACCAGTCGGACATGTCATCTCCGACCAGTACAGAAGATCTCATCCGAGATCGACCTACAGTTTCAGGTAACCCTCAGAACAAAATCCCTCTCTTGAATAGAGTATTGTTTATGATGGTGTAATATTGTGCCTCTCGTTTTAACCTCTTTGCCTCTTTTTCATCTGTAGGGAGTATTTCTACTTTGAGGTAGTTAATTATGGGAGCCATCCATCCTTGATCCTGACCTGTTATGGCTAGGACTTTTTCTTCTACCAATATGGACGGACTCTGTAGTATTTCTTGGATGAGGCTTCTATTGTTGCCCCCTGGTTTGGTGCTGGCTAGTTTTGAAAGTGCGTCAGCTCGGGCATTCTGTTCTCGGGGTATGTGACAGACCTCATATTCTCTGAGTTGTCCGAGCTGTCCCCTGGTTTTGTCCAAGTACTTTTTCATGGTGGGGTCTTTGGCTTGGTAGCTCCCTGCTAAGAGGCGAAAGCTACAAACCCTAGGCAAAAACAGAAAGAGAGAAAGATCAGGGAGGTTACGGAGAAGAGAAATTGTTTTTTTGAAATATGAAATTCAAAATAAAGAGGCTAAGAGAAACAGGGGAATTAAAACCAATTAATGAGGGCATTAAACCCTCGCACATTTCCAAGAACAGAGCGCTAATACAAAAGCGCGTGCTTTCAGAAGAAAATGTTCCATATTCAAAAAGGAAGATTCTACAAAGAGAGAAGTCGACAAATGCTCGAGTCTGGCTTCACCCGAGAAGGATCGAGGTCCTAAGCCTAAGACTCAATATCAAAAAAGAAAAACCGAGCTCGAGCAGGGGCACTGTTCATACCCTGGGTCGAGCTGTCCGACCCGGGATGTTAGCGACAAGGCGACCGACCTCTTCATGTCCGACTATCCGACCTCTTCTCAAAAGAGATCGGCCAAATTGTCAGGAAAGCCCAGTAAAGGGCCCAAATAGAGGAACACGACCCATATCCAAAGGTAGTACAAGCCTATAGAGATACAGGCGGTTCCTTTGAAGATAAGCTGACCTCACCCAAAGATAAGATAAGATAAGATAAGATAACTAACTTATCTTACCTAAGAAGGTCAGCCCACGGCCATTATAAATACACTAGAGCACCCAGGTATAACTCATACTCTGATTCTACTAAAAAGCTGCTTAATACCCTTGCTAACTTAAGCATCGGAGTCCCTTGCAGGTACCACCACCCTCCGGTGACGAAGGATCAGCAGTGCGGCCAATCCCACAAGTCGGACACGACAGCTCTGGCCGCCACCCACCAGCCAGACACGTCATCTCCGACCAGTACAGAAGATCTCATCCGAGATCGACCTACAGTTTCAGGTAACCCTCGGAACAAAATCCCTCTCTTGTATTGAGTATTGTTTATGATGGTGTATTGTTGTGCCTCTCGTTTTAACCTCTTTGCCTCCTTTTCATCTGTAGGGAGTGTTTCTGCTTTGAGGTAGTTAATTATGGGAGCCATCCATCCTTGATCCTGACCTGTTATGGCTAGGACTTTTTCTTTTGCCAATATGGACGGACTCTGTAGTATTTCTTGGATTAGGCTTCTATTGTTGCCCCCTGGTTTGGTGCTGGCTAGTTTTGAAAGTGTGTTAGCTCGGGTATTCTGTTCTCGGGGTATGTGACGGACCTCATATTCTCCGAGTTGTCCAAGCTGTCCCCTGGTTTTGTCCAAGTACTTTTTCATGGTGGGGTCTTTGGCTTGGTAGCTCCCGGCTAAGAGGCGAAAGCTACAAACCCCAAGCGAAAACAGAAAGAGTGAAAGAACAGGGAGATTACGAAGAAGAGAAACCATTTTTCTGAAATATGAAATTCAAAATAAAGAGGCTAAGAGAAACGGGGCAACTAAAACCAATTAATGAGGGCATTAAACCCTCGCATGTTCCCAAGAACAGAGCGCTAATACAAAAGCGCGCGCAAACTGGAAAGGACCCTACTGAGTCATAGAAGTACTTGGGAAGGGCTACTATAGACTGTCCGAACTTGATGGACGAGAGCTCCCTAGGTCGTGGCATGCCTGCAACCTAATAAGGTACTATAGCTAGGGATGGTAAAGGATCTCAGCATAATATGTACTCTTTTTCCTGAAAAGGTTTTTTAATGAGGCACCAAGCTGAGATCCACAAATTATCCGACTTAAAAGGATAAAAACTCCGCATGTACATATTTGTATTTTCTTTTAAATAAAATATATTAGATTTTCTACAAGTTTTCAAGACGCATTAATCTGAAACATTCATCGTCTGATTATAAAGCAACAGATCGGCAGAAAGTGAAAAACAAATTCACTGCACGATCACGATAAAGACCAACAGAGATGAAAACCAAATTCATCTAAAGGTCGACCAAACAAGGATTGAACCCAACTTCTACAAATTGGAAAAGATGAAAATAGAATAATGTAAGAAGTTATCAAAAGTGATCCGGAGAAAGGACCTGACGAGGTCTTGATAAGATGGATTGCTAAATAATAACTTAAAGACTGGCCGACGTTAAAAAGTCGAACCAGTCGACCAAAGTTATAAGTAAACTCTAGAAAGAGGTCTGGCCAACCCTATAAAAGAGGATTACTATTCCGAGGGTTACCTGAAACTGGAGGTCGATCTCGGACGAGATCTTCCGTACTGGTTGGAGATGTCGTGTCCGGCTGGCTGGTGGCAGCCGGAGCTGTTGTGCCCGACTTGTAGGACTTGTTGCACTGCTGATCCTTCGTCACCGGAGGGTGGGGGGTACCTGCAAGAGACTCCGATGCTTAAGTTAGCATGGGTATTAAACAGGTTTTATGTAGAATCAGAGTATGAGTTATACCTGGGTGCTCCAGTGTATTTATAGTAGTTGTAGAGTGACCTTTCTCGATAAGATAAGTTAGTTATCTTATCTTATTGGTGCATGAAATTGTGATCCCTGGGCGAAATTGTCACTTGAACAATCCCCGGCAATGGCTCCAAAAACTTGGTGCTCTAATCTTAATTCATAATTTGTCACAACTTCGATACAACTAACCAGCAAGTGCACTGGGTCGTCCAAGTAATAAAACCTTACGTGAGTAAGGGTCGATCCCACGGAGATTGTTGGTATGAAGCAAGCTATGGTCACCTTGTAAATCTCAGTCAGGCGGATATCAAATAGTTATAGAGTTTTCGAAAATAAATAATAAATAAATAGAAAATAAAGATAGAAATACTTATGTAATTCATTGGTGGGAATTTCAGATAAGCGTATAGAGATGCTTTCGTTCTTCTGAACTTCTGCTTTCATGCTGTCTTCATCCAATCAGTCCTACTCCTTTCCATGGCAAGCTTTATGTAAGGGCATTACCGTTGTCAATGGCTACATCCCATCCTCTTGTGAAAAAGGTCCAAATGCTCTGTCACAGCACGACTAATCATCTGAGGTTCTCGATCATACTGGAATAGGATTCACCCTCTTTTTGCGTCTGTCACTACGCCCAGCACTCGCGAGTTTGAAGTTCGTTACAGTCATTCAATCCCTGAATCCTACTCGGAATACCACAGACAAGGTTTAGACTTTCCGGACTCTCATGAATATCGCCATCAATCTAGCTTATACCACGAAGATTCTGATTAAGAGATCCAAGAGATATTCATTCAATCTAAGGTGCAACGGAAGTGGTTGTCAGGCACGCGTTCGTAAGGGAATGATGATGATTATCACGTTCATCACATTCATATTGAAGTGCGAATGAATATCTTAGAAGCGGAATAAGTTGAATTGAATAGAGAAACAGTAGTACTTTGCATTAATTCATGAGGAACAACAGAGCTCCACACCTTAATTTATGGAGTGTAGAAACTCTACCGTTGAAAATACATAAGTGATGAAGGTTCAGGCATGGCCGAGAGGCCAGCTCCCAAACGTGATCAATATGATCTAAAGATGAACTAAAAATTATAAGATGTTATAAATACAATAGTAAAAAGTCTTATTTATACTAAACTAGCTACTAGGGTTTACAGAAGTAAGTAATTGATGCATAAATCCACTTCTGGGGCCCACTTGGTGTGTGCTTGGGCTGAGCTTGAAGTTTACACGTGCAGAGGCTTCTTCTGGAGTTGAACGCCAAGTTGTAACGTGTTTTTGGCGTTCAACTCTGGTTCGTGACGTGTTTCTGGCGTTTAACTCCAGACTGCAGCGTAGAACTGGCATTCAACACCCTTTTGCATTATCTAAACTCGGCCAAAGTATGGACTATTATATATTGCTGGAAAGCCCTAGATGTCTACTTTCCAACGCAACTAGAAGCGTGCCATTTTTAGTTCTGTAGCTCCAGAAAATCCACTTTGAGTGCAGGGAGGTCAGAATCCAATAGCATCAACAGTCCTTCTTCAACCTCTGAATCTGATTTTTGCTCAAGTCCCTCAATTTCAGCCAAAAAATACCTGAAATCACAGAAAAATACACAAACTCATAGTAAAGTCCAGAAATGTGAATTTAACATAAAAAATAATGAAAACATCCCTAAAAGTAACTAGATCCTACTAAAAACATACTAAAAATAATGCCAAAAAGCGTATAAATTATCCGCTCATCACAACACCAAACTTAAATTGTTGCTTGTCCCCAAGCAACTGAAAATCAAATAGGATAAAAAGAGGAGAATATACTATAAATTCCAAACTATCAATGAAACATAGCTCCAATCAAATGAGCGGGACTTGTAGCTTTTCGCCTCTTGAATAGTTTTGGCATCTCACTTTATCCATTGAAGTTCAAAATGATTGGCATCTATAGGAACTCAGAGTTTAGATAGTGTTATTGATTCTCCTAGTTCAGTATGTTGATTCTTGAACACAGCTACTTTATGAGTCTTGGCCGTGGCCCTAAGCACTTTATTTTCCAGTATTACCACCGGATACATAAATGCCATAGACACATAATTGGGTGAACCTTTTCAGATTGTGACTCAGCTTTGCTAAAGTCCCCAATTAGAGGTGTCAAGGGTTCTTAAGCACACTCTTCTTTTGCTTTGGACCTTGACTTTAACCGCTCAGTCTCAAGTTTTTACTTGACACCTTCACGCCACAAGCACATGGTTAGGGACAGCTTGGTTTAGCCGCCTAGGCCATGATTTTATTCCATTAGGCCCTCCTATCCACTGATGCTCAAAGCCTTGGGATCCATCTTATTACCCTTGCCTTTTGGTTTTAAGGGCTATTGGCTTTTTGCTCTTGCCTTTTGGTTTTAAGAGCTTTTGGCTTTTTCTGCTTGCTTTTTCTTTTTCCATATATATATATATATATATATATATATATATATTTTCACTATTTTCTATTTTTTTCTGCAAGCTTTTGTATTCACTGCTTTTTCTTGTTTCAAGAATCAATTTTTATGATTTTTCAGATTATCAAATAACATGTCTCCTTGTCATCATTCTTTCAAGAGCCAACATATTTAACATTCTTAAACAACAACTTCAAAAGACATATGCACTGTTCAAGCATTCATTCAGAAAACAAAAAGTATTGTCACCACATCAATATAATTAAACTAAGTTCAAGGATAAATTCGAAACCCATGTACTTCTTGTTCTTTTGAATTAAAAACATTTTTCATTTAAGAGAGGTGATGGATTCATAGGACATTCATAACTTTAAGACAAAGTTACTAAATACTAATGATCATGTAATGAAGACACAAACATAGATAAGCATTTAACATAAAGAAGACGAAAAACAGAAAATTTAAGAACAAGGAATGAGTCCAACTTAGTGATGGTGGCGTTTCCTTCTTGAAGAACCAATGATGTCCTTGAGCTCTTCTATGTCTCTTCCTTGTCTTTGTTGCTCCTCCCTCATTGCTCTTTGATCTTCTCTAATTTCATGAAGGATGATGGAGTGCTCTTGATGTTCCACCCTTAATTGTCCCATGTTGGAACTTAATTCTCCTAGGGAGGTGTTGATTTGCTCCCAAAAATTCTGTGGAGGAAAGTGCATCCCTTGAGGTATCTCAGGGATTTCTTGATGGTGAGCTTCCTCATGCATTTCTTGAGCTCCATGAGTGGGCTCTCTTGTTTGCTCCATCCTTTTCTTAGTGATGGGCTTCTCTTCCTCAATGGGAATGTCTCCTTCTATGAAAGCTCCAGCTGAGTAACATAGATGGCAAATAAGATGAGGAAAAGCTAGCCTTGCCAAGGGAGAGTACTTTTCGGCTATTTTGTAGAGTTCAAGGGAGATGACTTCATGAACTTCTACTTCCTCATCAAACATGATGCTATGAATCATGATGGCCCGATCCACAGTAACTTCAGATCGGTTGCTGGTGGGGATGATGGAGTGTTGGATGAACTCCAACCATCCTCTAGCCACAGGCTTAAGGTCCAGTCTTCTAAGTTGAACCGATTTGCCTTTTGAGTCAATCTTCCATTGAGCTCCTTCCACACATATGTCCATGAGGACTTGGTCCAACCTTTGATCAAAGTTGACCCTTCTAGTGTAGAGGCGTGCATCTCCTTGCATCATAGGCAAATTGAACGCCAACCTCACATTTTCCGGACTAAAATCTAAGTATTTCCCCCGAACCATTGTAATATAATTCTTTGGATTCGGGTTTTTACTTTGATCATGGTTCTTAGTGATCCATGCATTGGCATAGAACTCTTGAACCATTAGGATGCCGACTTGTTAGATGGGGTTTGTTAGAACTTCCCAACCTCTTCTTTAGATTTCATGTCGGATCTCTGGATACTCATTTCTCTTGAGCTTGAAAGGGACCTCGGGGATCACCTTCTTCTTGGCCACAACATCATAGAAGTGGTCTTGATGAGCTTTGGAGATGAATCTTTCCATCTCCTATGACTCGGAGGTGGAAGCTTTTGTCTTCCCTTTCCCTTTTCTAGAGGATTCTCCGGTCTTGGGTGCCATCAATGGTAATGGAAAAACAAAAAGCTTATGCTTTTACCACACCAAACTTAGAATATTGCTCGCCCTCGAGCAAGAGAAGAAAGAATAGATGAAGAAGAAGAAGAAAATTTGGAGGAGAGGAGGGAGAGGTGTATTCGGCCAAGAAGGGGAAGAGAGGGTTGTGTTGTGTGAAATTGAAGAAGAATGGAGGGCTTTATATAGGGAGGGGAGGGGGGTTAGTTTCGGCCATATAGGGTGGGTTTGGGTGGGAAATTGATTTTGAATTTTGAAGGTAGGTGGAGTTTATGAGGTAGGTTTATGGGAAAGAGTGGATGGATGTGAGTGGTGAAGTGGTGATAGGAAAGAGAGGATGAATGAGAAGAGGGAAGAGAATGAGTGGTGGTAGGTGGGGATCCTGTGGGGTCCACAGATGCTAAGTTGATCCTGTGGGGTCCACAGATCCTGAGGTGTCAAGGATTTGCATCCCTGCACCAATTAGGCATGTAAAATGCCTTTGCATGAAATTCTGGTGTTTAAACGCCGAATTGATGCTTGTTCTGGGCGTTCAGCGCTCAGATGCAGCATATTTCTGGCGTTGAACGCCAGCCAGATGCTTGTTTCTGGCGTTCAGCGCCAACTTTCCTCACTGTGCATTTCTGGCGTCTGAACGCTAGGATGCTGCTTGTTTCTGGCATTCAATGCCAGATCCATGCTCTGTTCTGGCGTTGAATGCCAGCCAGATGCTCCTTACTGGCGTTTAAACGCCAGTAAGATCCTTCTCCAGGGTGTGATTTTTCTTCTGCTGTTTTTGATTCTGTTTTTAAATTTTTGATTTATTTTGTGACTCCACATGATCATGAACCTAATAAAACATGAAATAACAATAAAAATAAATTAAAATTAGATAAATAAATAAAAATTGGGTTGCCTCCCAACAAGCGCTTCTTTAATGTCAATAGCTTGACAGTGGGCTCTCATGGAGCCTCACAGATGTTCAGAGCATTGTTGAGACTTCCCAACACCAAACTTAGAGTTTGGATATGGGAGTTTAACACCAATCTTAGAGTTTGGTTGTGGCCTCCCAACACCAAACTTAGAGTTTGACTGTGGGGGCTCTGGTTGACTCTGCAGTGGGAGAAGCTTACTGTGCCTCTTTTCCATGTTTACAGAAGGATAACCTTGAGTTGTAAATACAAGGGAGTCCTCATTCAATTGAAGGACTAATTCACCTCTGTCAACATCAATCACAGCTCTTGCTGTGGCTAGGAAGGGTCTTCCAAGGATGATGGATTCATCCTCATCCTTCCCAGTGTATTGGATTATGAAATCAGCAGGGATGTAAAGGCCTTCAACCTTTACTAACATGTCCTCTACTTGTCCATAAGCCAGTTTTCTGGAATTGTCTTCCATCTCTAATGAGATTTTAGCAGCTTGTACCTCAAAGATTCCCAATTTCTCCATTATAGAGAGTGGCATGAGGTTTATTCCTGACCCCAGGTCACATAGAGACTTCTCAAAGGTCATGGTGCCTATGGTACAAGGTATTAGGAACTTTCCAGGATCCTGTTTCTTCTGAGGCAATCTCAGTTGATCTAATGCATTTAGTTCATTGGTGAACAGGGGAGGTTCATCTCCCCAAGTCTCATTACCAAATAAATTGGCATTCAGCTTCATGATTGCACCAAGGAACTTGGCAACTTGCTCTTCAGTAACATCCTCATTCTCTTCTGAAGAAGAATACTCATCAGAGCTCATGAAGGGCGTAAGGAGGTTTAATGGAATCTCTATGGTCTCTAGATGAGCCTCAGAGTCCTTTGGTTCCTCAAAGGGATACTCCTTATTGATCATTGGATGTCCCAGGAGGTCTTCCTCCTTGGGATTCACGTCCTCCCCTTCCTCTCTAGGTTCGGCCGTGTTGACTATGTCAATGGCCTTGCACTCTCCTTTTGGATTTTCTTCTGTATTGCTTGGGAGAGCACTAGGAGGGGTTTCAGTGATTTTCTTACTCAGCTGTCCCACTTGTGCCTCCAAATTTCTAATGGAGGACCTTGTTTCATTCATGAAACTCAGAGTGGCGTTAGATAGATCAGAGACTAAGTTTGCTAAATTAGAGGTACTTTGTTCAGAGTTCTCTGTCTGTTGTTGAGTGGATGATGGAAAAGGCTTGCTATTGCTAAACCTGTTTCTTCCACCATTATTAAAGCCTTGTTGAGGCTTTTGTTGATCTTTCCATGAGAGATTTGGGTGATTTCTCCATGAGGGATTATAGGTGTTTCCATATGGTTCACCCATGTAATTCACCTCTGCTATTGCAGGGTTCTCAGGATCATAAGCTTCTTCTTCAGGAGATGCCTCTTGAGTACTGTTGGATGCAGCTTGCATTCTATTCAGACTCTGAGAAATCATATTGACTTGCTGAGTCAATATTTTATTCTGGGCCAATATGGCATTCAGAGTATCAATTCAAGAACTCCCTTCTTCTGAGGCGTCCCATTACTCACAGGATTCCTCTCAGAAGTGTACATAAACTGGTTATTAGCAACCATGTCAATGAGTTCTTGAGCTTCTACAGGCATTTTTTTAGGTGAATGGATCCACCTGCAGAAGTATCCAATGACATCTTAGCTAATTCAGACAGACCATCATAGAATATATCCAGGATGGTCCATTCTGAAAGCATGTCAGAAGGACACTTTTTGGTCAGTTGCTTGTATCTCTCCCAAGCTTCATAGAGGGATTCACCTTCCTTCTGTCTGAAGGTTTGAACATCCACTCTAAGCTTACTCAGCTTTTGAGGAGGAAAGAACTTGGCTAAGAAAGCCGTGACCAGCTTATCCCAAGAGTTCAGGCTATCTTTAGGTTGAGAATCCAACCATATTCTAGCTCTGTCTCTTACAGCAAACGGGAAAAGCATGATCCTGTAGACTTCAGGATCTACTCCATTAGTCTTAACAGTATCACAGATCTGCAAGAATTCAGTTAAGAACTGAAAAGGATCTTCAGATGGAAGTCCATGAAACTTGCAGTTTTGTTGCATCAGAGAAACTAATTGAGATTTCAGCTCAAAATTGTTTGCTCCAATGGTAGGGATGGAGATGTTTCTTCCATGTAAATTGGAATTAGGTGCAGGAAAGTCACCAAGCATCCTCCTTGCATTATTATCATTTTCGGCTGCCATCTCCTCTTCCTGTTCAAAAATTTCTGTAAGGTTATCTCTGGATTGTTGTATTTTAGCTTCTCTTAGTTTCCTTTTCAGAGTTCTTTCAAGTTCAGGATCTGCTTCAACAAGAATGTTCTTGTCCTTGCTCCTGCTCATATGACAAAGAAGGGAATAACAAAGAAAATATGGAATCCTCTATGTCACAGTATAGAGATTCCTTTGTGTGAGTAGAAGAAGAAAAGAATGTAATGTAAAGAAGGAAAGAAGAGAAAATTCGAACACAGATGGAAGAGGGGGTTCGAATTTGGGTGAGATGAAGTGTTAGTAGAAGAATAAATAAATAGAAGGAGATGAGAGAGAAGGAGGATTTTCAAAAATAAAATTTTGAAAAGGGGTTAGTGATTTTTGAAAATTAGGAATGAAATAAAATTAAAATTAAAAATTGAAACAATTAGTTAATTAAAAAGAATTTTTTGAAAAAGAGGGAGGTATTTTCGAAAATTAGAGAGGGATAGTTAGTTAGGTAGTTTTGAAAGAGATAAGAAACAAACAAAAAGTTAATTAGTTAGTTGAAACAAATTTTGAAAATCAATTTTTAAAAGATAAGAAGATAAGAAGTTAGAAAAGATATTTTAAAATCAAATTTTTGAAAAAGATATGATATGAAGAGATATGATTTTGAAAGAGATAAGATAAAAAGATATTTTTGAAAAGATATGATTGAAATTAGTTTTGAAAAAGATTTGATTTTTAAAATCACAATTAATGACTTGATTCACAAGAAATCACAAGATATGATTCTAGAACTTAAAGTTTGAATCTTTCTTAACAAGCAAGTAACAAACTTGAAATTTTTGAATCAAAACATTAATTGTTGATGATATTTTTGAAAATATGATGTAAAATTAAGAAAAATGAAAAAGATATGATTTTTGAAAAAGATTTTGAAAAATATAAGATTTTTAATTTGAAAATTTGATTTGACTCATAAGAAACAACTAAATTTTAAAAAGTTTTGAAAAAGTCAACTCAAATTTTCGAAAATTTATGAGTGAAAAAGGGAAAGATATTTCTTTTATTTTTAAATTTTTAATGATGAAAGAGAAAAATATGAAAAAGACTCAATGCATGAAAGTTATGGATCAAAACAATGAATGCATGCAAGAATGCTATGAATGTCAAGATGAATACCAAGAACACTTTGAAGATCATGATGAACATCAAGAACATATTTTTGAAAAATTTTCAATGCAAAGAAAACATGCAAGACACCAAACTTAGAAATCTTTCATGTTCAGACATTATGAATGCAAAAATGCACATGAAAAACAAGAAAAGACACAAAACAAAAAAAAACATCAAGATCAAACAAGAAGACTTACCAAGAACAACTTGAAGATCATGAAGAACACTATGAATGCATGATTTTTTGAAAAATGCAAAATGAATATGCAATTGACACCAAACTTAAAATCTGACTTAAGACTCAAACAAGAAACATGAAATATTAATTTTTTTTATTTTTATGATTTTCTAAATTTTTTTGGTATTTTTCGAAAATTATTTGAAAAAGAAAAATAAGGATTTCAAAATTTTTAATATGAATTCCAGGAATCTTGCACTGGTAGTTTAAAGCTCCAGTCCAGGAATTAGACATGGCTCACTAGCCAGCCAAGCTTTCAATGAAAGCTCCGGTCCAAAATACTAGACATGGCCAATGGCCAGCCAAGCTTCAGCATGTAACTCAGATATACTGCTCATTAGTTATCAAATTAACTTGCCTCTATGCTGATGGTTTGGAAGCTTCAGTCCAAAAGATTTTAGACATGGCTTTACAGCCAGCCAGGCTTCAACATGCTTCATGAAACACTAGAATTCATTCTTAAAAATTCTGAAGAAAAATATATTTTTGGAAATATTTTTTTTCGAAATTAAAAAGAAATAAAAATAAAACTTAAAATTAAAATAAAGTTACCTAATCTGAGCAACAAGATGAACCGTCAGTTGTCCAAACTCGAACAATCCCTGGCAACGGCGCCAAAAACTTGGTGCATGAAATTGTGATCCCTGGGCGAAATCGTCACTCGAACAATCCCCGGCAATGGCTCCAAAAACTTGGTGCTCTAATCTTAATTCATAATTTGTCACAACTTCGATACAACTAACCAGCAAGTGCACTGGGTCGTCCAAGTAATAAAACCTTACGTGAGTAAGGGTCGATCCCACGGAGATTGTTGGTATGAAGCAAGCTATGGTCACCTTGTAAATCTCAGTCAGGCAGATATGAAATAGTTATGGAGTTTTCGAAAATAAATAATAAATAAATAGAAAATAAAGATAGAAATACTTATGTAATTCATTGGTGAAAATTTCAGATAAGCGTATAGAGATGCTTTCGTTCTTCTGAACTTCTGCTTTCCTGCTGTCTTCATCCAATCAGTCCTACTCCTTTCCATGGCAAGCTTTATGTAAGGGCATCACCGTTGTCAATGGCTACATCCCATCCTCTTGTGAAAAAGGTCCAAATGCTCTGTCACAGCACGGCTAATCATCTGAGGTTCTCGATTATACTGGAATAGGATTCACCCTCCTTTTGCATTTGTCACTACGCCCAGCACTCGCGAGTTTGAAGTTCGTCACAGTCATTCAATCCCTGAATCCTACTCGGAATACCACAGACAAGGTTTAGACTTTCCGGACTCTCATGAATGCCGCCATCAATCTAGCTTATACCACGAAGATTCTGATTAGGAGATCCAAGAGATATTCATTCAATCTAAGGTGGAACGAAAGTGGTTGTCAGGCACGCGTTCGTAAGGGAATGATGATGATTGTCACGTTCATCACATTCATATTGAAGTGCGAATGAATATCTTAGAAGCGGAATAAGTTGAATTGAATAGAGAAACAGTAGTACTTTGCATTAATTCATGAGGAACAGCAGAGCTCCACAGCTTAATCTATGGAGTGTAGAAACTCTACCATTGAAAATACATAAATGATGAAGGTTCAGGCATGGCCGAGAGGCCAGCCCCCAAACGTGATCAATATGATCTAAAGATGAACTAAAAATCATAAGATGATATAAATACAATAGTAAAAAGTCCTATTTATACTAAACTAGCTACTAGGGTTTACAGAAGTAAGTAATTAATGCATAAATCCACTTCCGGGGCCCACTTGGTGTGTGCTTGCGCTGAGCTTGAAGTTTACACGTGCAGAGGCTTCTTCTGGAGTTGAACGCCAAGTTGTAACGTGTTTTTGGCGTTCAACTCTGGTTCGTGACGTGTTTCTGGCGTTTAACTCCAGACTGCAGCATAGAACTAGCGTTCAACGCCCTTTTGCATTATCTAAACTCGGCCAAAGTATGGACTATTATATATTGCTGAAAAGCCCTGGATGTCTACTTTCCAACGCAATTAGAAGCGCGCCATTTTGAGTTCTGTAGCTCTAGAAAATCCACTTTGAGTTCAGGAAGGTCAGAATCCAACAGCATCAGCAGTCCTTCTTCAACCTCTGAATCTGATTTTTGCTCAAGTCCCTCAATTTCAGCCAGAAAATACCTGAAATCATAGAAAAACACACAAACTCATAGTAAAGTCCAGAAATGTAAATTTAACATAAAAACTAATGAAAACATCCCTAAAAGTAACTAGATCCTACTAAAAACATACTAAAAATAATGCCAAAAAGCGTATAAATTATCCGCTCATCACTTATCTTTATCTTTGAGTTGAGGTAAGCTTATCTTTAAGGGAACCGCCCTTATCTCTATAGGCTTGGACGGCCTTTCGGTTTGGGTCGTGTTCCTCTTCTTGGGCCCTTTATGGGCTTTCCTGTCGATTTGGCCGAGTTCTTTAAGAAGAAGTCGGTCCGCTTGACCTGAAGAGGTCGGTCGCTTTGTCGTCAATCATCCCAGGTGTAACAGCCCAGACCACCCACTAGCACGATATTGTCCGCTTTGGCACACAAGGCCTTACGGTTTTGCCTTTGACGATAGGGATGCTAGCCGAAGCCCCCCACACTCACTCATCAAAACGCGTCATGCTAGGGAGAGGTATCCACACCCTTATAAGGCATGCTTCGTTCCCCTCTCCAACCGATGTGGGCCTTACAATCCACCCCCCTAAGGGAGTCCAGCACCCTCGCTGGCACATCGATCCGGGTTCTGGCTCTGATACCATAATGTAACACCCTAACTACCAAAGCTCACACTTCCGGCTGCGCGACTCTGATAGCTCGGACATTACGACGACACTTATACTATTTAATACTAAAATATGAGCCTGTTTGAAACTTTAAACCACAATACCGCTCCCAAAAAGTACTTTTGTTCGATAACATACAACGTACGTCCATACATACCATACAACTTACAGAAATTCATAAAGAGTACATCCATATATATACACATACATATATATAAATAATATTACAGACATTAACCAATACAATTCCTATCCCTCTTACAGATTATATCAAGATAAAGGCAAGGGTACAATAAACCATAACTAAAACAATATAGAGCATCACAACAACAATTAAATAAACTCTTCGTGACTTCTGCGCCCATATCCTGAAAGGGGAAAAATGTAGGGGGTGAGAACATCATCCTCGAAAGGGTTCTCAGTAGAGGGTTTTTGGGAATTACTGTAATAGGATACATGAAGATAAACCGTACCAGTGATTAATAATCATCTTATGCCTCTTTTCAAAAGCAACGGTTTACAATAAAAGTAAAGTCGGAAATCTTTTCTGAAAGAGGAACCGTTCAATTTTCAAAACATCAAAAGCCTTTCAAAAAGGTTTATCTAAACTGAATCAAAATAGCCTTTCATATTTTATTCCAAACCAGAAACACAAAACCAAAATCAACCATTGGTTCATCTCATTTCAACCACGGCCCTAGGCCCAAACAATCCAACCAATAACCAATCACCACAATCCAATAGAGTCCCAGATGCAAACACAAATAGGAAGATGCAAGCACAAGCAAACAGTTATTGCAAGTAGAACAATTAGCAATTAATCACATAGGCAAACCAAGTATAATATGCACACCCAAACAATGTCACATAAATGCATATGAAGCATGCCTGTCCCTAGTGGCTGATGATATCATCTGTCGGTTATATAGCCAACCCGACACGTCCTGGTAGCTAACCATGGATAGAAACACCCCTCGCGGAGCAAGTAGGTTTGAGCTACAACCCCATTGCTACTACCCGCTCAACCCAGAGCCAGTGGAATAACCACTACTGCGGCTACTACCCAGGTGGGTGTTTAAAAGCTCAACCTGGAGCGAGTGGAATCACCACTACTACCGCTACTACCCAGGCGTCACAATCTCTGACCTGGAGCAAGTGGGACGAACCACAACCCTTGCTACTACCCAGGTATCTCAAGCATATATTCATTCAGTCCCAACCATGGATCAACATCCATCTTAGCCATCCGGCTTAAATTCATAATTCATAGTCAGCCATACAGCCCATAACTCATTCGGCAATCAGCCATAAATCAATATCATACACAGCCATTCCGGCCCACGGTTCAATCCAGAACCAGCCAATATTTATAATCATACACAGCCATTCCGGCCCACGGTTCAATCCAGAACCAGCCAATATTCATAATCATACACAGCCATTCCGGCCCATAACAAAACAGCACTTCCTCCATCCAACATCATCAAATTCATAAAACCGGCATTTAAGCCATAAATTGCTTTTTCTCAAATCGCTTCACTTTGAAATCAAGTTTCAACTCTTTTCAGCCTTGGCTTTAGAAATCTCGTTTCTCAAATCATCTCAGGCTCATAAGCCAAATTTACTCAAAGTGAGTTCTCTTTTTAAAACAAAGCCACTCTCGGCATTCTCTTTCCAAAACTTCCAAAACCATGGCAAGTTAAGGATTTATTTCAAAGTATTCAAAATCACCCATACAACAATGGGATTTCATAACAAAAGTTTCTTGGCAGAGTCCCAAGTCTTTAGGGGAGAATAACATAACTCATTTCGCCAAATTCATTTAAAATCATTAAAACATTGGCTTTCTGATTTGAGTAAGCAAATAGGATCTAAGCCAAACCGAGTCATGTAATCATTTACTTCTTTCAAAGCCGTTTCCTTTACTTAGGCAAAACCAACTTCAACCCCCATGATAATTTCTAGAACGTTTCAACTGTTCAAAATTGTTTTAGTCTTGCAAGAATTCAGAATTCAAAGAGTACTTAAAACCTTTCTCAAAACATTTCAAAATGAAACTTGTCAATAGACATTCAGGTTCTTTCAAAGTCATTGAAACTTCTTTAATTGAAACCCCCAAGTCAAATTCAAAGGCATAAACCCTTTTCACACCCAAACAGCTTTAAAACACAAGTTTCATCTAAATAACCTTCTCCTGAAAGAGATACAATGCCTTTCTTAAGAAGCAAGACTAAATCACAATTTCCTCTTTATTAATTCATTTCGAAAGCATGAATCATCCTTTTCTCGATAATTCAAATAAAATAGTAGAAGTCTTTAACTCATCATTTTCCAGACAACATTTCAATAAAGACTCGGATTTTATAGAAATTTCGGCAGCACCTCCCCTAAAACTTGGACTTTTGCCACCCGGTTTGAGTCCCAACTAAACCATTTCTCATTCCTTTTCAACAGCTCAAAACCAGAAATCAATTCAAAGCAAGCTAAATCCAACAGTCGCCTCAGTGGCATATTTCAAGAAAACTATTTCAAGATCAACTCAATATCAACCGATTTAACTCATTTCCAAAGCTTTAAAGAAATGGCTCAATAACAAATCATTTGTCCAACACCAAGTCAATTAAAGTAAACCAGGCTGAATTCAAAAGTGCATTTGACTTTTCACATTATCAAGATAATTAACTCAATTCAAATCAATCCTCAACGGATCAAACTCAGATTTCAAATCTTTAAAGAATCAACCTCAAAACAATATATTTCACAAGCCGCACAACAATTCAGCCAAACAAGCATCCTTAACCATTCGAGACTATCAAATAACACACAAGGCAGATACAATCACCAAATACCAATAGTCTCATATCAGTATCCATATGTAATAATTCCAATACATAAAACATAGTTTTTGGAAAGCGCCCCTACCTCAAAACGCAATTCCATAACCCAAACGCCTCACAGAGTCCTTTTTGTCCTCAATTCGAAATCACCGGCAACCAAAACCTCGGCTCTACTTGTTACCCTCAAAATCAGAAACAGCTACAAGCGGCATAAGCAAACCGGATTCTAACTCCTAACACAATAATACCGCAAGACCTTAATATACATAACAAGACATTAACGCGGAGGTTTCGAAACGTAAAATACTCAATGAATTAACAAAACAGCCGCAGCTCCATATCAACCTGGTAGCGGCTCCGTCAGCTGCCTCAAGCGGCAGCGGCAATATAAGACTTCGACAACCGCGACTGCACAACAACGTCATGACGATAAAGACCCATGAATAGAAAGGAATGAAGACCAAATGCAAGGACCCTTACCGGCAGTGGTTTTCCAGTGGCTAAGCTGCATTCTCCGGCAGCAGAAACGGAAAAAGTCTCGGCGGTGGTTTTAGCAGCGGTGGTAAGAACAGCAACCCAGGGGTGACGGCGACGCGGCTCCACCACCAGTGACCGAGGAGCGTGACAGAGGTGTTTCCCCCACTCAATGGCGTCCTCTCCTTCAAACCGGATCGGGGCAGACCTCTAGTAGTGGCGAGGCAGCAGCTTCGAACAGCAAGCCACGGTGATGGAAGACTTCGGCGATGGTGGAAGGGCAGCGGAGGACCCGCGACGGCGGAGGCACTACTGCAGAACAAGATCCCCCTTCCGCCGATCTCTCTCTCTCTCTCCTATTCGAGCTTCTCTCTTCGGCCCTCCGTGGATGACGAGGACTCAGATTCCACGGTGAGGAGGACGACGGCGCGAGCATCACAGCGGCGGCGGCGAGCTAGTCCGCGACGAGGAGGACGGCAAAAGCCCCAAGCTCAGCCTCTCCCTCTCTCCGACGCTACCCTCTGCGAACATCCTCTTGTCACGGAACAGCGGCAGCAGTGCGGATGGCCACTCGTAGGGCCAGTGACGGCGACGCGTTGGCAGTGATGAAGCTCGACGCACCGGCGCGGCCTCCTTTCTCCTCTCCTCTTCTTCTCCTTCGGACATCGTGCGCCGTGGGTGTTGTGCTTCTGATTCCCCCTCATCTTCTTTTCTGTTTCTGTTTTCCTTTTCCATCATGGAAAAGAAACGCTGCTGCTGAGTTAGGAAGAAGGGGGTTTCGGCTGCAGCTGGGGCATGGGGAAAACAATGGGTTACCGGGTCATGGGTTAGGGTTTTAGGGTTAGGGGTAAATTGGTAATTTCACTTAAAATTGGGAATAATATAGTAATTGAAACCCAAATTAAATCCAACACTAATTATATATAGAAAATACTATTTGCTCACCAATTTCACAAATTATTTTCAATAAAATGCCCAAATCTAAAAATTAGAAATAGTATACTTAATTTCTTCATTTTCCAAAATAGCAGTAATAATATTTAAAATATTATTTATCTAATCCAAATCATATAAAATCCTTATTATTTCATAACTATCAACCTTATACTTTAAATATAGAAAATAATCTAATAATTATAAAATTGGATAATAATCATAACTTATCTCAAATCCAATAAATCAAAACTTGCCTTAATTATCTTTAAAAAAATAACCCCTGAAATTAAGGCTATAAATAACTGTAGGATTTGAGACTTGATCATAATAAGACTTTTCAAATATTCTGGGTCTTACATTCTACCCACCTTATAAAAATTTTCGCCCTCGAAAATTGATACAAAATGAAAGAAATTCTATAACAGTTCACCCTTGAACACATTTAAGGAAGAAGCAAAAATATCTCAAAATATAATCATATATATACGATTTTCAAATACTTTGATCGTCATATGCATAAGGGTGCAAAGGTAGGAGTGTGATTGCAAAGCAAACATTACAAGGTAGGCTTGATGCAAAAGATAACATGGGTCAATCATGTGATAGTAGGGCAAGGCATCAAAGGCTATAAAACAGGATGGGGTTAAAACAACGTGCTTAACATCCGCACACTAATCTCATATCAGCCTCAGGGCTTCAACTTTCCAACCTCATCAGGCACTTTTCAATCCCCATATCCGACCACAAGACTGACAACCGCAACCCGTTCGCAAGGAACAAAACACTCACAACTCATACGTTGCACACCTACCGCCTCAACTTCCGTATGCACATATCACGTCTTAAAGAACTAACGCATCGCGTTACTACGTCTACAGATCACACGTGATATCAAAACAATTCTCGAGTCTACTCAGAAGAATACGAGATCTTAGAAAGGAGAGACAAATGTCAAAGACAATACTCATAGATTTGAAAGAATATATCCAATTCCAGATAAACAAGGATGTTCAAGCAATGAAGTTTGCTAGACACAATTCAATTGACAACTTTAAAGATAACCCTTAGATCAAAGAAGTTCAATAGGATCAATAAGAAGAAAACCAGCGCATCAGTTTGAAACAAACTCAAGCTGAGTCAAGGAAGCATGAGGTTTACAGAAGAGAGTATTTCAAACCCAAGACAAAGCTCACAGAACTCAAGAGCATGATTAAAAATACTTTCGAATACATTGGTCATGAAAGAGCCGAAAACTTGCGAAAAAATCACTTTGCAGTCTAGAAGAAAAGTTGAGTAACAAATATTCTTCAAGAGAGTAGCAATAGCATAAACGTGGCTTCACTTCAATACAATTTCATGTTGAAATAGATCATGTAGAGTTTTAAAAACAAGATGCATACCGGCTTGGCTAAGAGCTAAAATATTTTCATCAAATGTTTTAGAAAATTAGTTAAGTGCACAATCTTAACCAAAAGTAATTCACAAAACTCAGGAGAGAAATCAAATGCTTGTTCAGAAACTCCCAAAGTCCATATTCAAACAAGCGTGTATAACATTTATAATATGTACGAAAGAGGAAGTTAAACTCTTTTTAGAAAAGAAACTCCGAAGTGAAAATTTGCTTACAATTTGGTAAAGGAAATAAGTGATGCGTTACAAACGAACCGATTTCCACTAAATAAGGAAGCTTTCCAAAACTTCATTTAAAATAGTGCATGCCAACCTTAAAACAATTTTGCCAAAATTTGAACAATGGTTTCAATCATAACCAAGCAACTGAAAAATAAGTTCGATTTGGAACTTCTTCAAAGAGAATTCAATCTGCTTTATAAAATTCAAAACAAGATTCCAAAAGTATACTTGAAATCACTATCTCAGAAGAACATTCAAGAAGTTTAAGATGTACTAAAAGGGGTCAAGCCTTGCAAGAAAGGATCTTAATTTAAAGTAGTTCAAACAAGATCCACTAGACATGAAACATCAAACAAGTTTTAAATTGATCCAAAAGAATACAAAAGTCATAGAAAAAGACAACTCAATCATTTGTAATTTCTCAATAAAAATTCTTTGACTAAAAACTCTTGTAGAGATAATGAGAGAATAAGCGATGCACTAATTTGAAACGAATCAAACTGACCCACATAAGGATGAGATCCACAAGAGAGGACAAACCAAGATCAATGGTAATGTTCACAAGATGTAAAAGATTAGTTAAAAACAGGGTCACGTATGACATTCATAGAGGTGAAAAGTTTAAGAAGGAACTAGTCCGTTCATAAGAAGAAAGCTATGAGTCCAGCATTTTCAAAAGAATAACAATGGCATAAACCATGTAGTATGATAAACCAAACTCAAATCAAAACAAATTAAGTGAAGTTTACCAAACAAAACTCAACTGGGATAAAAGCGAAAAATCCCCTTTCTTTCCAGAATTTTGAAAAATACTCCAAATACATAATCAATTGAAGATGTGCATTGGAACTATAGTAAAATTGCTAGAAAGTCAATTTACTTTTAAAGTAAGTGCAATTCCGTGAACCGGTAAAAACACAGGCAAGGTATTAAAATAGAGAGTTGCTAAACTGTATAAATAATTCCAAAGTCTCATATATAGAAAAGTATATATCTAATCAACAGCAATTTATAAAATCTCAAAATTGGCTGTGATCACTGTCAAGTAAGAGAAAAACTGAATCAACAATTTCTCAAAGAATGGACTCAGAACCCAAAGTTAAAAGTCACAGCACATTAAGACAAGTTCAAGGCTATATCAAAGAATACTTGAATCAAGAAGAACTCAAACAGAGGAAAATAGATGCAACAAGGATTCCAAACAAGCATATGCAATTAAGATCAAACAAGAATGCATATGAATAGAGAAATAGAGTGGAACATCAAATTACTTTTCGAAAGGATTAGCAAACAAGAACTTCAGGTTAGGGTATAAAAGAACAGATCGACTCGAATAAAATTCAAGACACACAACTGAATAGCCTCGAGAAATAGTTTTTAACGTTCCCAAACCCGCGATTCGCTTTACTCAACTCGTATTTCATCTATGATAACCCATCAGTGCTTTCATATACATAATTCACTAGTATTAAGCCGGCCAAACTTAATATCAGGAATTATGCAACTTAAATCCAACACTAATTATATATAGAAAATACTATTCGCTCACCAATTTCACAAATTATTTTCAATAAAATGCCCAAATCTAAAAATTAGAAATAGTATACTTAATTTCTTCATTTTCCAAAATAGCAGTAATAATATTTAAAATATTATTTATCTAATCCAAATCATATAAAATCCTTATTATTTCATAACTATCAACCTTATACTTTAAATATAGAAAATAATCCAATAATTATAAAATTGGATAATAATCATAACTTATCTCAAATCCAATAAATCAAAACTTGCCTTAATTATCTTTAATAAAATAACCCCTAAAATTAAGGCTATAAATAACTGTAGGATTTGAGACTTGATCATAATAAGACTTTTCAAATATTCTGGGTCTTACACCAGGTTGGATAGCTCAACCCAGGGTATGAACAGTGCCCCTGCTTGAGCTCGGTCTTCTTTATCAAGGTTGAGTCCTTGATTTCGGTCCTTCTCGTAGCGAAGCCGAACTCAAGCATTTTGTCGACTCCTTTTTGTAGCAGCTTTTGAATGTAGAACGTTTTTCTCTAAAAGCGCGCACTTTTATATCAGCGCTTTTTTGGGAACGCAAGCGGTTTTAATATCTGCATTTAATTGGCATTTAATTGCCCCCACTCTTTCTTGGCTTTTATTTTGAATTTCTTGATCAAAAACGGTTTCTCTTCTTCGCATCTTCTTCGTAACTTCTCCCTTTACTTTCTCACTTGTAACTTTCTCCTTTGATTTTTCTGAAGCCTCCGCCTGTAGCTTTCGCGTTTCAGCCCAGCGACGTTGCTTTGTGACTTTGCTTTTTCGTGGGGGAAGGGGTGATTCTAGATTTTGCCTTCTGCTTTTCTGCTTTTCTTTGCAGCTTTCTTTCATTTTCCCAGGTTTGGTTCTTCTTTCTTCCTCCCTCTATGCTATTTTTGTGTCTGTTTTGAGAAAGTTTTTATCTTTAGTTGGGAAAAGTTTGGATCTTTCTACTTTTTGCTGTGCCTGATCACTGTGCGTCTCGTAATTTCTTCGTCTTTTGCATGGTCGTTTTCGCTTTTCCTGTTGCTTGATACCTTTAGGGCTTTTGCATGTTGTGAAATGTTTTTGATTTTGAAGCTTTGGAATGATAATTTTGTTTGATTCTGAAAAAAGGTTGTATCTTTGACGATTTTTGCCTGGTATGTTTGCTGTTGTTTCTTGCTGATAGACTGTAGGAAGATGACTTTCTATTTTGTTTATGTTTTGCCTTTCTCCTATGAAAAATGCTTGCTGTTTGAGATCTTCTATTCTTGTTTGCGAGATGCCGAGACGTAGGTAGATTTTCCTTGATACATCGCTTTGTTACTGCCTCCAAAGGATGCCCCAGGAGTTTTAGTTTGAGTCTTGGGGTTTTTTCCTTTTCTGTGTATCCGCCCGCCGAGATGTTTTTGAGTAATCCGTTCTTCTTTTCTTTTGTAGGATTTAGTTGGCCTCATGTCTTCCCGAAATAACGTTGTAGAGATGCCTTCCCGGGTTCCTGAGGGTATAGCCGATTGGGTGGACTCGATGGTTCTTATGTGTGTTTCTCTGGTTGATTCTGAGTTTTGTGCACAGCTTAGACAGTTTCATAGTGTTTGTAGTAATCTCAGTGATGAGAAGAACTATGAGCTTGTCCCTCCCTCTTCTGATGAGAGAGTCTGCTTTTCTACTCGGGTTGTTGATGATCGCCCCTTCTATTATGTTTATGATTTTTTCTTCGGTCAACTGGGTATCACCCTTCCTTTTACTCCATTTGAAACCGACCTGTTATGGTCCTGTAATGTTGCTCCCTCTCAACTTCACCCCAATTCCTGGGGTTTCATAAAAATTTTCCAATTGTTGTGCAATGGTTTTGGTATTCCTGCTTCCCAATCTCTCTTTTTCTATCTGTTTGTCTTGACTAAGCCCGGTGTGGTAAAAAAGAAGTCGGCTTGGGTCTCCTTTCGTTCCACCCAGGGAAAGAAGGTCTTTTCCATGTTTGACGAGTCATTCCGTGATTTTAAAAACTACTTTTTCAAGGTCCGAGCTGTTGAAGGAGCTCGGCCCTTTTTCTGGATGAAAATGACGAACCTGCTTTTCCCTTGGAATGGCAAAAAGATGTGAGGGTCTCCAGATATGCGTGGAAAATATTGGATGAGGCTGAGCGAGCTTTTGTGACTGTCTTGGAAGAACGATGGGGTCATCCTCCCCATCTTGACACAAAAAAATTTCTAACCAATCCTTCTCTTCTTCAAACTGAGCTGGGTATCTTGTGTTTCCTTTATTATCTGTTTATGTGGCTTGTAGGTGTCTTTCCGACTTATCTGACTTGTATGTTAATTTCTATTTTATTTCCAGAGGCAATGAAGAATAATGAGTCCATGAAAGCTTTTAAGAGGGCGGAGAGGGCGACTGCTGCCAGAAATATTGCGGCCAAGGCGGCTGGGGAGGGGTCTTCCCAAGTGCGCGAGAAGCCATCAGTGCCAAGTTCTCCTGGGGTGAAGAAGGTGATCCCTACACCCCGAGTCCGTTTGGTGGATCCTCACCCTACTTCTGCCGCTCCATCTGTTGCTCCTCCCAATAAAAAACAAAAAATAGTTGAGCCCTTCGACCTCGACGCTCCTGATTTTAATGCCATTAAATTTGTGGATCAGCAAATCGGTCCCTATGGCGCCCTCTCCATGGATGATGTGTCCATCCTCCATCACTTGGAATTTATGGCCCGAAATCACGTAAAGATGGCGTATATGGCGGCTGCCATATATCGGACTGCTCAGAATCTTCCTCTCCATGCCACCAAAGTATTTTTGGAGGAGGCAAAATAAGAGTTTGATCAGATGAGGGAGTTGAAGGAGAAACTTGAGATAAAGGTAGCCAAGCTGGAGAAGGACTTAGAGAACGAGAAGGTGAGTTCTCAATCACTGGCAGCTTCTTTGAGGTTGGCTGAGGACACATCCATGATGCATAAGGATAGTTACGTTACATCCTATTGGGAGATGATGCGCCTGAGGGGGGAGCTCGACAATGTCCGGGAAGATTATTCTGAGCTCCAAAGTCATCTCGTTGGCAGCGTGACTGCTGCTTACGAGAACTTGAAGGAGCAAGTTCGGGTCATTGCTCCCGAGGCCGATCTCACCCCCTTTAGCCTGGATAACATTGTCAGGGATGGCAAGATTGTCCCTGATGATGAGGATGACGATGATGAGGTTGCTCCTCCCCCTGCGTCCTCTGCCAAAGTGTCGACCTCTTTTACTCCTCTGGTTGCGCCTGACTCGGATTGCCAAATTCTGAACCGGGAGGATGGAACTGTGGATGCTGTGCCGATTCAGACTCGTCCTCCTTCTCCTTGTGCTGATGCTACCAAGAAGGCTCCTGATGTTTGCTAATCTCTTTCTGGATATGTAGTTGGCCCGGCTTGTGGGCTTTTTAAAACTTTTTATTTAATTGCTGACATTTCCTGGTTGCTTGTTTAGCAACTTTTTATTTTGAAAAACAAAAGGTAGCTCGCTATCCCTTCACGGTAGGTTTTGGTGGCCTTCCGAGCCTTATAACTTTTGTAGTGTAAAAGAAGTAGTTTTTTGACTTGGCATCTTTTCTGTTTTCTACTGATGTTTGAAATCTTGCATCTCGACTTCCTCGGATTGCTTTGTTTTATTGTTTGTAGCTTGGATCCTTTGAGGTTGTGATTTATGGGTCCAACTTGTTTCTCGGTGGTTCTTTTGCGCTGGTCCCCTTTTTAAGTTATTTCTGTAATCCTCTTTTTTGGACCTTTGTCAGGTCTCTTTCCGGGGATTACTTTTGTAACTTGTTTGTAGGAGATCGACTTCGTTAGGTCGATCTCTTTTTAGGTTATTTTTGTAATCTCTTTTCTTGGACCTTTGTCAGGTCTCTTTCAGGGATTGCTTTTATAACCTTTTCATTTTGTAGGAGATCGACTTCGTTAGGTCGATCTCTTTTTAGGTTATTTTTGTAATCCTCTTTCTTGGACCTTTGTCAGATCTCTTTTAGGGATTGCTTTTATAACCTTTTCATTTTGTAGGAGATCGACTTCGTTAGGTCGATCTCTTTTTAGATTATTTTTGTAATCCTCTTTCTTGGACCTTTGTCAGGTCTCTTTCAGGGATTACTTTTATAACCTTTTCTTTTTGTAGGAGATCAACTTCGTTAGGTCGATCTCTTTCTAGGTTATTTTTGTAATCCTCTTTCTTGGACCTTTGTCAGGTCTCTTTCAGGGATTACTTTTATAACCTTTTCTTTTTGTAGGAGATCAACTTCGTTAGGTCGATCTCTTTCTAGGTTATTTTTGTAATCCTCTTTCTTGGACCTTTTTCAGGTCTCTTTCAGGGATTACTTTTATAACCTTTTCTTTTTGTAGGAGATCAACTTCGTTAGGTCGATCTCTTTCTAGGTTATTTTTGTAATCCTCTTTCTTGGACCTTTGTCAGGTCTCTTTCAGGGATTACTTTTATAACCTTTTTATTTTGGGCTGACTTTGTTAGGTCGAGCCCTTCTAAGTTAAAGTAATCCTCTTTAATAGGGTTGGCCAGACCTCTTTCCAGGGTTTACTTATAACTTGGGTTGACTTGGTCCGACTTCTGGACGTCGGCCAGTCTTTAAGTTATTATTTTAGCTATCCGTAAGACCTCGTCAGGTTCTTTTTTGGATTGCTTTCGATAACTTCTTACATTATTCTGTGTTCATCTTTGCCGATTTGTAGAAAATGGTTGGCATCTTTAGATCGTCCTTTGGGTGAATCGCGCTTTCACCTTTATCGGACGATTTATCTTTATCGTGGTCGTACAGTGAAATTGTTTTTCACTTTCTGCCGACCTGTTGCTTTATAATCAGACGATGAATTCTTCAGATTAATGCGTCTTGAATTCTTGTAGAATATCTAAATAAACTTTATTCAAAGTAAAAGTGCAAATATATACATGTGGGAATTTTTTTAGCCCTTTAAGTCGGATAGTGTCTGGGTCTCAACTTGGTGCCTCATTAAAAAACCTTTTCAGGAAAAAGAGTGCATCCAATATTGAGATCTGTTACCTTCCTAACTGTAGTACCTTCTTAGGTTGCAAGCGTGCCATGATCTGGGAAGCTCTCGTCCATCGAGATCGGACAGTCTGTAGTAGCCCTTCCCAAGTACTTCTACAACTCGGTAGGGTCCCTTCCAGTTTGTTGCCAGCTTTCCTTCTCCTGGTCGAGTTGTTCCATTATCATTTCGGATTAGGATGAGATGGTTTTCTGCGAAACTTTTCGGCACTACCCTTTGATTATATCTGGAAGCCATTCGGCACTTTAGAGCTTCTTCCCTGATCTGAGCTCTTTCTTGGATTTCAGGTAGTAGGTCGAGCTCTTCCCTCTGAAGTTGGGAGTTTGCTCCCTCATTGTAATGAACTACTCTAGGCGATCCTTCCTCAATTTCTATTGGAATCATCGCCTCTATTCTGTATGCTAACCGGAAGGGGGATTCCTTCGTGGTGGAGTGTGGCGTCGTTCGATATGCCCATAGGACCTGTGGAAGCTCTTCCGCCCAAGCTCCCTTTGCATCTTGTAATCTCCGTTTCAACCCGGCCAATATGACTTCGTTGGCAGCTTCGGCCTGTCCATTGGCTTGTGGATGTTCGACGGAGGTGTACTGATGCTTTATATTTAAGTCGGCTTCTTGTTTTCTGAAGCCTGCGACTATAAATTGAGTGCCATTGTCTGTGGTTATTGAATATAGAACCGCGAACCTTGTGACGATGTTTCTATATAGGAATTTCCGGCTTCTTTGAGCGGTGGCATTGGCTAGGGGCTCTGCCTCGATCCACTTTGTGAAATAGTCTACCCCTACTATGAGAAATTTAACTTGTCCTGACCCCTGGGGGAAGGGGCCGAGAAGGTCGAGCCCCCACCTTGCAAACGGCCAAGGCGAAGTTACACTGATGAGCTCTTCTGGCGGGGCGATGTGAAAGTTGGCATGTTTCTGACATGGTGGGCATGTCTTTACAAATTCTGTGGCTTCTTTCTATAGAGTTGGCCAATAAAACCCCGCCAGAGTACTTTTTTGGCGAGGGCTCGTGCTCCGAGATGATTGCCACAAATGCCGCCGTGTACTTCTTCTAATACTTCCTTTGTGTAGGAGGTCGGTACGCATTTCAGTAATGGTAATGAGATCCCTCTTTTGTACAGGATGTTGTTTATAATGGTGTAATACTGTGCCTCCCTTTTTAGCCTCTTTGCCTCCTTTTCTTCCGTGGGGAGTGTTCCTGTTTTGAGGTAGTTGATTATGGGGGTCATCCATCCTTGGTCCTGGCCTATTATGGTTAGGACTTTTTGTTCCTCCGAGATCGACGGGCTCTGTAGTATTTCCTGGATGAGACTTCTATTGTTGCCCTCCGGTTTGGTGCTGGCTAATTTTGAGAGTGCATCAGCTCGGGCATTTTGTTCTCGGGGTATGTGGTGGATCTTATATTCCCCGATTTGTCCGAGCTGTTCCTTGGTCTTATCCAAATACCTTTTCATGGTGGGATCTTTGGCTTGGTAGCTCCCTGTTATTTGTGATGTGACAACTTGCGAATCGCTGTAAATGTTGAGTTCCCGAGCTCCAACCTCTTCAGCCAGCTTCAAACCAGCTAGCAGTGCTTCGTATTCCGCCTGGTTATTTGAAGCCGGGAACCCGAACTTGAGGGAGAGCTCAACTTGGGTTCCCTGGTTGCTTTCTATTATCACTCCTGTGTCGCTTCCAGTTTTATTTGAAGAATCGTCCACATAGAGATTCCACTCTGTGAGGGTTTCCAGGGCATCTGTGAATTCTGCGATAAAGTCGGCCAGATATTGTGACTTAATGGCCGTCCGAGCTTCATATTGGAGGTCAAACTCTGACAGCTCGACTGCCCATTGTAGAATTCTACCTGCTAAATCTGTCTTCTGCAATATTTCTTTCAAGGGCTGGTTAGTGCGAACTTTGATGGTGTGGGACTGAAAGTAAGGGCGGAGTCGTCGAGATGTTAGAATGAGAGTATAGGCAAATTTTTCTATTTTCTGATAGTTCAACTCGGATCCCTGTAATGCTTTACTAATGAAGTAGACGGGTTGTTGTCCGTTTTCATCTTCTCTGACTAGTGCTGACGCTACTGCCTGGCTTCCTACTGCGAGATATAATATGAGTGGTTCTCCTTCTCGTGGTCGAGAGAGGATAGGTGGCTGTCCTAAGAATTTCTTAAAATCTTGGAAGGCTTGCTCACATTCTGTCATCCATTCGAACTGCTTTCCCTTTCTTAAAGTAGCATAGAAGGGGAGAGATCTTATCGCAGCTCCTGCTAAGAATCGGGATAGGGCGGCCAATCTCCCGTTGAGTTGTTGTACTTCTTTGACACAGGTTGGGCTCTTCATGTTGAGTATGGCCTGACATTTGTCTGGATTTGCTTCAATTCCTCTTTGTGTGAGCATGAAACCTAAGAATTTGCCTGCTTCTACTGCAAAGGTGCATTTCGCGGGATTGAGTCGCATGTCATGCTTCCTTATGGTGTCGAATACTTGGGCCAGGTCGGACAATAATGTCTCTTCACTTTGTGTTTTTATTAGCATGTCGTCCACGTAGACTTCCATGATCTTTCTGATATGATCCGAGAAGACTTTATTCATTAGCCTTTGATAAGTAGCTCATGCGTTCTTGAGACCGAAAGGCATTACAATGTAGCAGTAGTTTGCTTTCGGTGTTAGGAATGAAGTCTTTTCTTGATCTGGTGGATACATGGGGATCTGGTTGTATCCCGAGTATGCGTCCATAAACGAGAGATATTTATATCCGGAGGAAGCGTCTACCAGAGCGTCGATATTTGGGAGTGGGTAAGGATCTTTTGGACAAGCCTTGTTGAGATCGGTGTAATCGGTGCACATTCGCCACTTCCCATTTGATTTTTTCACCAAGACAACGTTGGCTAGCCATAGTGGATATTTGACTTCTCTTATGAATCCTGCTTCCAGTAGTGCCTGTACTTGTTCTTTCACAGCCTGGGATCGCTTTGGCCCAAGTTTTCTTCGTCTCTGCTGTACCGGCCGAGATTCTGGATAGACCGCCAACTTATGACACATCAGCTTAGGGTCAATGCCTGGCATATCTGCGGCTTTCCACGCGAAGAGATCGATATTAACTTGCAAGAATTGTATTAGTAATTCCTTTGAATCTTCTTTTAGGATTGTGCCGATATTAGTTGTTTTTTTCGAGGTGTCCCCGATCTGAATCTTTTCTATCTCACCCTCTGGCTGGGGACGAAGTTCTTCCTGTCGTTGAACTCCGCCCAGCTCGATTGTGTGGAACTCTTCTCCTTTGCCTCTGAGCTTTAGGCTTTCGTTGTAACAGCGATGTGCCATTTTTTGATCTGCTTTTATCGTGGCTATCCCTTTTGGTGTTGGGAATTTCATACATAGGTGTGGGGTCGAGACTATTGCGCCGAGTTGGTTGAGTGTTGTCCGACCTATGAGAGCATTGTAAGCTGAACTTACATCGACCACGATGTAGTCTATTTTGAGGGTCCTGGATTGGTTCCCTTTTTTGAAGGTTGTATGTAGTGGTATGTATCCTAGTGGTCGAACCGGGGTGTCTCCTAGTCCAAACAGACTGTTTGGATATGCTTGAAGTTCTTTTTCTTCTAAGCCGAGTTTATCAAAGGCTGTTTTGAATAAGATGTCGGCAGAACTCCCTTGGTCTATTAAGGTGCGGTGTAGGTTGGCGTTTGCTAATATGATGGTGATGACCATGGGATCGTCGTGTTCTGCGATGATGCCGGATGCATCCTCTTTAGTGAATGTTATTGCCGGGATGTTGAGTGCTTCCTCCTCTCCTTCGACATGATATACTTCTTTGAGATATCTTTTGTGAGAGGATTTGGAGATCCCACCTGCTGTGAATCCGCCGTGTATCATGTGGACATGTCTTTCTGGTGTCCGAGGTGATCGTTCTGTTCATTCGGTATCTTCATCCCTTCGTCTCTTTCTTTGATCATCATCTCGAGTGGCCAGGAATCGATCTAACTTTCCTTCTCTCACCAATTTTTCTATGATATTTTTTAAGTCGAAACATTCGTTTGTGGAGTGTCCTCGGACTCGATGGTATTCACAATATTCCTTCCGGTTTCCTCCTCCCTTTTTGCCTTTGAGTGGCCGTGCTGGGGGATTTTTTCTGTATGGCAGACTTCTTTGTATATCTCGACCAAGGATGCCCTGAGAGGAGTGTAATTATGGTATTTTTTAATTTTCTCTCCTTGTCGATCTTCTTTCCTCTTGGATTTCTTGTCTCTATCTCGGTAAGAGGCCCCCGATTTTGAGGCTTCTCCTAACCGAGCGTTTTCTTCTATGTTGATGTATTTTTCTGCTCGTTCCTGCACTTCATCCAAGGAAGTCGGGTACTTTTTTGATATAGATTGGCTGAAAGGTCCTTCTCGTAGGCCGTTGATGAGTCCCATGATGGCGGCCTCTGTGGGTAAACTTTGTATGTCCATGCACGTTTTGTTGAATCTCTCCATATAGTTGCGGAGGCTCTCCCGATCTCCTTGTTTGTTCCCTAGTAAACTGAGGGCGTGCTTGGCTTTATCTTTCTGAATGGAGAATCTGGCTAGGAATTTTTTAGCTAGGTCATCAAAGCTTGAGATGGACTTTGGGGGTAGGTTGTCAAACCATCGAATGGCTGTCTTTGTGAGAGTTGTTGGAAAGGCTTTGCAACGAACAGCATCTGGGGCGTCGGTGAGGTACATTTTGCTTCTGAAGTTACTGAGGTGGTGGTTGGGATCCGTGGTGCCATCATACAGGGTCATATCCGGGAGTTTGAAGTCTTTTAGAATTTTGGTTTTCATGATTTCCCTGGTGAATAGGTCTTGCTCTTTGCATGAATTTTCTTCGAGATTGGCCCGAGGGGCTTTTGATTTGAGATCGGCTTTCTAATTGCTGTAGTTTTTCCTCCAACTCCTGACATCGCCATACCTCTCTTTGTAGATCTCTTCCGATTTCCCGTTGTTGTTGAGTTTCTTTTTCCAGTTGTTTTAGGCGATCTAGGAGCGCTTCTATTGCCCCTGGGTGCTCCAGTGTATTTATAGTAGTTGTAGAGTGACCTTTCTAGATAAGATAAGTTAGTTATCTTATCTTATCTTTATCTTTGAGTTGAGGTCAGCTTATCTTTAAGGGAACCGCCCTTATCTCTATAGGCTTGGACGGCCTTTGGGTTTGGGTCGTGTTCCTCTTCTTGGGCCCTTTATGGGCTTTCCTATCGATTTGGCCGAGTTCTTTAAGAAGAAGTCGGTCCGCTTGACCTGAAGAGGTCGGTCGCTTTGTCGTCAATCATCCCAGGTCGGATAGCTCGACCCAGGGTATGAACAATTACTATAACTTAGAAGGGCCCGACATGACGAAGTCGGCCCAAAACACAAAGTTATAGAAGTAATCCCTGAAAGATACCTGCACAAGGTCCAAAAAAGAGGATTACAAAAATAACTTAGAAGGGCCCGACATGACGAAGTCGGCCCAAAACACAAAGTTATAGAAGTAATCCTTGAAAAGACCTGCACAAGGTCCAAAAAAGAGGATTACAAAAATAACTTAGAAGGGCCCGACATGACGAAGTCAGCCCAAAACATAAAGTTATAAAAGTAATCCCTGAAAGAGACCTGCACAAGGTCCAAGAAAGAGGATTACAAAAATAACTTAGAAGGGCCCGACATGACGAAGTCGACCCAAAACACAAAGTTATAGAAGTAACCCCTGAAAGAGACCTGCACAAGGTCCAAGAAAGAGGATTACAAAAATAACTTAAGAAGGACCCGACATGGCAAAGTCGGCCCACATGAAATGCTAAAGTTATAAAAAAGTAATACCTGGCAGAGACATCATAAAAGGTCCAAACAAAACAGGATTACTAGAAATTACTCCAGCAGCTTCAAAGGAATCAAAGCCACAAGTACTAAAGCAATCCAAAAAGGTTGAGCAAACAAGGCTCCAACATTCCCAAAACATGGAAAGGTACCAGGTCGAGTGCAAACAAATATGATATAAAAATATAAAGTTATAACAAGCCTCAGAGGCCCCCAAAATCAGCCCCAAAAGCTTGAAAGTTACCTTTGTTTTTTAAAATAAAGTTGCTAAATAAGCAACTAAAGGAGTGTCGACAGTCAGCAAACATCATTTACAAAAAGAGTTTAAAAAGCCCAAAAGACGGGCTATCTACACAAAGCATTCACATAATCAGGGAAGACCCGAAGGCTTCTCGGCGGCATGAGGTGAAGGAGGGCGAGTCTGAATAGGCATAGCATCCACAGTCCCATCATCCCGATTCAAGATTTGAGAGTCAGGATCTGACAGGGGATGATCAACCTCAGCTGAAGGAGCGGAAGAAGTTGGCACTTCGGAGGCTTTGGCAGCAAGCACAGGGGGAGGTTCAACATCAGCGTCATCAGGGTCGTCAGGGACAATCTTGCCATCCTTTACAACATTGTCTAGACTGAAGAGAGTAAGGTCGACCTCGGGAGCAAGAACTCGAACTTGCTCCTTCAGGTTCTCATAAGCAGCATTTACGCTGCCTACAAGGTGACCCTGGAGCTCAGCATAATCAACCCGGGCAGACTCCAACTCCTCCCTGAGACGTATCACTTCCCTATAGGCCATAACATAGCTATCCTTGTGCCTCAAGGCGGTATCCTCAGCCAACCTCATAGAAGCCGCCAAGGCAACAGAACTAGCCTTTTTGGTCTCTAACTCCTTCTCCAGTTTGGTCACTTTCACTTGGAGCTCCTCCTTCAAACCCTCCATACGGTCGAACTCTTGCTTAGCCTCCTCCATAAAAGCTTTAGTAGCATGAAGAGGGAGGTCTTGGGCAGCTCGGTACAGGACAGCTCCCATATGTGCCATCTTGACGCTACTCCGAGTAATAAAATCCAAGTGGCGAAGGAGAGAGACATCGTCGGTAGGAATGATACCGTAAGGACCAATCTGCTGATCGAAAAACTCAACCGCGTCAAAGTCAGGGGCATCAAGGTTGAAAGGCTCAGTCGTTTTTTGTTTTTTGTTTGGAGGAGCACCAGAAGTAGCAACAGAAATTTGAGGAGGATCAGCCAAACGAACCTGGGGAATAGGGATTACCTTCCTCACCCCCGGCGAGTTCGGTATGGTCGGCTTCAACTGAACCTGAGATGATCCCTCACCGGCCGCCCTAGCTGAGATGTTTTGAGCTGCAGTAGCCTTTCTTGCCCTCTTTAAGGCCTTCATGGATTCATTATTCTTAATCATCTCTGCAAACAATACATCACAGCAGGAAACCAAGTTACAAATAAAAAAAGAGCTCGTAAAGAAATAAACTGAACAAAACAAGGAAAGCCAAAATTGAACACTACTCAGCTCATCTCTAAGGAGTGAGGGGTCCCCTAAGAATTTCTTGGTATCAAGATAGGGAGGCTCCCCCCGATTCTCCTCCAACACAGTCACAAAGGCCTGCTCGACCACGTCCAACATTTCCCAGGAATACCTCGACACAACAACGTTCTTTTGCCACTCTAAAGGAAAAGTGGGCTCATCATTCTCATCCAGAAAAAAGGGACGAGCTCCTTCAACAGCTCGGACCTTGAAGAAATAGTTCATAAAATCACGAAACGACTCGTCATACATAGAAAAAACTTTCTTCCCTTGTGAAGCTCGGAAGGAAACCCAGGCAGCCTTTTTCTTCACTACCCCAGGTATTGTCAAGGCAAACAAATAAAAGAAAAGGGATTGCGAAGCAGGGACGTCAAATTCACGACACAACAATTGAAAGATCTTTATAAAATCCCAAGAATTGGGGTGAAGTTGGGATGGAGCTACATTGCAAGACCACAACAGGTTGATCTCAAAAGGAGTAAAAGGAATGGTGATATTCATCTAGCCAAAAAAATAATCGTATGCATAGAAAAAAGGACGGTCTCTAGCAACTCGAGTAGAGAAACAAACTCTCTCTTCAGGAGTGGGGGGTACAAGCTCATAATTCTTTTCCTCACTACCACTACTACAAACCCTATGAGATTGCCTAAGCTGCTGACGAAATTCAGAATCAACCAAAGAAACACACAAAAGAACCATCGAATCCACCCAATCAGCCATGCCCTCAGGGACTTGGGAAGAAGTCTCAACAATGTTCCTACGAGAAGACATGAGGTCAACTAGTCCTACAGCAAGAAAAGAAGAAAATAGATTACTAACCCAAACATCTCCGATAAAGTCAAAAACAAACCATATCAGAACAGCTCGGACAAGCATGACACAGAGTAATACAAGCAACAAAAGGAAACCCCAGGACCCACACTAAAGATCCAGGGGCACCTTTTGGAGGCAAGTTATGGAACAAGGATTCAGGAAAACCTACAAGCTCACATACATCCTAACAGAAAAACAATAAACCTCTCTTTGGTGATCCGCAACTAAAGCGACACTCCGAAAAGAAAGCCGCGAGCCACAAATCGAGCAAAGTCATCAAGATAAACTACCTTCCAGACTCGCCATCCCAGTTTCAATCGACAAACGAAGCTACTAAACAACAAAATATCATCAAAGACGCAACCTTGTCCTCAGAGAAATAAAATCCCCTCAAACGAAGTAAAGTCAAAATAAGCACCGATCTACTCTTACAAAAGTTCAGCAGCAAGAAAAAGATACCAATAGGGCAAAAATCAAGGGGCAATCTTTGCAGAAGTAAACAAATGCAGTTTTCGAGTATAAAAAAAAACCAGAAGCAAGCAGCAAAACATGCAAAGACCTAAAAAGACTCTATAGAAGTAGTAGGAGTACGCATAAAAACGAAAAGGAAGCCAAAAAATACATCAAAGTGACGAACAAACACAAAGACCACAGAAAGGTTCAAGCTTTTCAACATATATTCAGAGTCAAAGTTTTACCAGAAAAATGATGAGAACAAGAAAGTAAGAAAAAACCAACCTGGAAAAAGCAGAATGCCTCGAGAGAAAGTTGAAGAGAAGGGCAGAATCTGGAATCGCCCTTCCATAGCCAGAAGGAAACAATAACCAAGCAATGTCGTAAGAAAAGAGGCGAAAGCTACAAACCCCAGGTGAAAACAGAAAGAGAAAAAGAACAGGGAGGTTACGGAGAAGAGAAACCGTTTTTCTGAAATATGAAATTCAAAATAAAGAGGCTAAGAGAAACGGGGCAATTAAAACCAATTAATGAGGGCATTAAACCCTCGCACGTTCCCAAGAGCAGAGCGCTAATACAAAAGCGCGCGCTTTCAGAAGAAAACGTTCCACATTCAAAAAGGAAGATTCTACAAAGAGAGAAGTCGACAAATGCTCAAGTCCAGCTTCACCCGAGAAGGATCGAGGTCCTAAGACTAAGACTCGATCTCAAAAAAGAAAAACCGAGCTCGAGCAGGGGCACTGTTCATACCCTGGGTCGAGCTGTCCGACCCGGGATGTTAGCGACAAGGCGACCGACCTCTTCATGTCCGACTATCCGACCTCTTCTCAAAAGAGATCAGCCAAATTGCCAGGAAAGCCCAGTAAAGGGCCCAAATAGAGGAACACGACCCATATCCAAAGGTAGTACAAGCCTATAGAGATACAGGCAGTTCCTTTGAAGAAAAGCTGACCTCACCCAAAGATAAGATAAGATAAGATAAGATAACTAACTTATCTTACCTAAGAAGGTCAGCCCACGACCATTATAAATACACTAGAGCACCCAGGTATAACTCATACTCTGATTCTACTAAAAACCTGCTTAATACCCTTGCTAACTTAACCATCGGAGTCCCTTGCAGGTACCACCACCCTCCGGTGATGAAGGATCAGCAGTGCGGCTAATCCCACAAGTCGGACACGACAGCTTCGGCCGCCACCCACCAGCCGGACATGTCATCTCCGACCAGTACAGAAGATCTCATCCGAGATCAACCTACAGTTTCAGGTAACCCTTGGAACAATGGGTTTTGTAGAGTTTCTTAGATGAGACTTCTGTTATTGCCTCCTGGTTTGGTGCTGGCTAGCTTTGAGAGTGCATCAGCTCGGGCATTTTGTTCCCGAGGTATATGTCGGATCTCATATCCCATGAATTTCTTGAGCTGTTCTCTGGTTTTGTCTAGGTATTTTTTCATGGTGGGATCCTTTGCATGGTAGGTTCCTTCTATTTGTGAGGTGACTACTTGTGAATTGCTGAAGATGGTAAGCTTTTGGGCTCCGACTTCCCTAGCCAGCTTTAAACCGGCTAGTAGGGCTTCGTACTCGGCTTGATTATTTGAGGCGGGGAACTCGAACTTTAAAGAGAGTTCGAGCTGGGTCCCTTGTTCACTTTCCAGGATAATGCCTACTCCACTTCCGGCTTTGTTTGATGAGCCATCAACGTAGAGGTTCCAGTCCATGGGGGTTCCTGGGGTGTCAGTGTACTCTGCGATAAAGTCGGCTAGGTACTGGGACTTGATGGCCATTCGCGCCTTGTACTTGAGGTCGAATTCGGAAAACTCGACTACCCATTGTAGGATTCTTCTAGCCAAGTTAGTTTTCTGTAGGATGCTTTTCATGGGTTGGTTGGTCCGTATTCTGATGGTGTGGGCTTGAAAGTATGGTTGAAGTCGTCGAGAAGTGAGTATGAGGGCGTAGGCAAACTTTTCTATCTTTTGGTAGTTTAGTTCGGCCCCTTGTAAAGCCTTGCTGATGAAGTAGATGGGTTGTTGTCCGTCGTCATCTTCCCTGACTAGCGCCGACGCTATGACCCGACTTCCGACTGTGAGGTATAATATTAGTTCTTCTCCCTGTCGAGGTCTGGTCGAGATAGGTGGGTGCCCCAGGAATGTTTTGAATTCTTAGAAGGCTTGTTCACATTCTGGGGTCCATTCAAACTTCTTTCCTTTCCTTAGTGTTACGTAGAAAGGGAGAGATCTTAATACCGATCTGGCTAGGAACCTAGACTGGGCTGCCAACCTTCCATTCAGCTGATGTACCTCCTTTACGCAGGTCGGGCTCTTCATATTGAGTATGGCCTGGCATTTGTCTGGGTTTGCTTCAATGCCTTTTTGAGTTGGCATGAATCCTAGGAACTTGCCGGCCTCTACTGCGAAAGTGCACTTTGTGGGGTTTAGCCTCATCCCGTGTTCCCCTATGGTGCCAAATACTTTACTTAGGTCGGATAGCAGTGTTTCCTCTTTTTGGGTTTTAACCAGCATGTCATCCACATACACTTCCATTAGCTGTCCGATGTGGTTGGTGAATACCTTGTTCATTAACCTCTGATATGTGGCCCCTGCGTTCTTGAACCCGAATGGCATTACTACATAGTAGTAGTTTGCTTTTGGGGTTAGGAACGAGGTCTTCTCTTGGTCGGGTTGATGCATTGGGATCTGGTTGTACCCTGAGTAGGCATCGATGAAGGAGAGGTATTTGTATCCCGATGAGGCGTCGAGTAGGGTTTCGATATTTGGGAGAGGATACGGGTCTTTTGGGCAGGCTTTGTTGAGATCAGTGTAGTCTACACACATCCGTCACTTTCTGTTTGGCTTTTTGACCAGTACGACGTTGGCCAGCCACAGTGGATACTTGACCTCCCTTATAAACCCTGCCTCTAGTAAGGCTTGTACCTGTTCTTCCATGACTTGTGATCTCTCCGGGCCGAGCTTTCTGTGCTTTTACTAAACTGGTCGAGATTCGGGGTATATAGCCAGTTTGTGGCACATTAACCCCGGATCTATGCCGGGCATGTCTGCGGCTTTCCATGCGAAGAGGTCGGAATTATCCTTTAGGAACTTTATTAGTAGTTCCTTTAAGTCTTCTTTTAGGTTTGCACCTATGTTTGTTGTTTTATCTCGGGTTTCTCTGATTTGGACCTCTTCGGTCTCGCCTTCTGGTTGAGGACGAAGTTCCTTACGAGCCCGGGCTCCCCTGAGTTCGATGGCATTGGCTTCTTTTCCTCTGGGGTCGCCCTTTAGGTTCAGGCTTTCGTTATAGCAGTGTCGCGCGAGCTTTGGGTCTCTTTTGATGGTGGCTATGCCTTCTGGGGTTGGGAATTTCATGCATAGGTGGGGAGTGGAGACTACTACGGCGAGATGATTTAGGGTCGTCCGGCCTATGAGGGCGTTATATGCGGAGTTCACGTCAACTACGATGTAGTCTATGCTCAGTGTTCTGGACCGGGTTCCCTTTCCGAAGGTCGTGTGCAGTGGGATGTATCCGAGGGTTTGGATTGGAGCGTCTCCTAGCCTAAATAGGCTGTTGGGATATGCTCTGAGCTCCTTTTCTTGTGGTCGGAGCTTGTCGAAGGCGGATTTGAATAGGATGTCTGCAGAGCTTCCCTGGTCAACCAGCGTTTGGTGGAGGTTGGCATTAGCCAATATGATGGTAATGACCACGGGGTCATCATGTCCAGGGATGATGCCCGTGGCGTCTTCTTTTGTGAAAAAAATAGTGGGGAGGTCAGGTGACCTATTCCCTTCTCCGACATGGTATATTTCTTTGAGGTGCCTTTTTGATGAGCGGATAATTTATACGCTTTTTGGCATTTTTTTAGGTAATTTTTAGTATAATTTAGTTAGTTTTTACTATGTTTTTATTAGTTTTTAAATAAAAATCACATTTCTGGACTTTACTATGAGTTTGTGTGTTTTTCTGTGATTTCAGGTATTTTCTGGCTGAAATTAAGGGACCTGAACAAAAATCTGATTCAGAGGTTGAAGAAGGACTGTAGATGTTGTTGGATTCTGACCTCCCTACACTCGAAATGGATTTTCTGGAGCTACAGAGGCCCAATTGGTGCGATCTTAATTGCGTTAGAAAGTAGACATTCAGGGCTTTCCAGCAATATATAATAGTTCATACTTTGCCTGAGTTTTGACGACACAAACTGGCGTTCAAACACCAACTTCCTGTCCTATTCTGAAGTTAAACGCCAGAAACAGGCTACAACCTGGCGTTTAACTCCAAAAAGAGTCTCTACACATGAAAGCTCAATGCTCAGCCCAAGCACACACCAAGTGGGCCCGGAAGTGGATTTCTACATCATTTACTTATCTTATTAACCCTAGCTACTAGTTTAGTACAAAAACTACTTTTAGTGATTTATTTTATATCTCTGGTTAGTCTTTGAATAATTTTATGTTCAGAGATCACGTTTAGGGGGCTGGCCATTCGGCCATCCCTGGACCTTCATCACTTATGTATTTTCAATGGAAGAGTTTCTACACACCATAGATTAAGGTGTGGAGCTCTGCTGTTCCTCATAAATTAATGTAAAGTACTATTGTTTTCTTATTCAATTCAAGCTTATTCCTATTCTAAGATATTCGCTTACAACTTATGAACGCGTGCCTGACAACCACTTCCGTTCTACCTTGGATTGAGCGTTTATCTCTTAGCCTCCATTCCGAAAGATCGGAGTCTTCGTGGTATAAGCTAGAATTATTGGCGGCCATTTTTGAGATCCGGAAAGTCTAAACCTTGTATGTGGTATTCCGAGTAGGATCTGGGAAGGGATGACTGTGACGAGCTTCAAACTCGCGAGTGTTGGGCGTAGTGACAGACGCAAAAGGATCACTGGATCCTATTCCAACATGATCAAGAACCGACAGATGATTAGCCGTGCGGTGACAGCGCATTTGGACCATTTTCACTGAGAGGACGGGAAGTAGCCATTGACAACGGTGATGCCCAACATACAGCTTGCCATGGAAAGAAGTATGAATGATTGGATGAAGGCAGTACGAAAGCAGAGGTTCAGAAGGAACAAAGCATCTCCATACGCTTATCTGAAATTCTCACCAATGAATTACATAAGTATCTCTATCTTATTTTCTATTATTTATATTTTAATTATCAAAATCCCATAACCATTTGAACCTGCTTGACTGAGATTTACAAGATGACCATAGCTTGCTTCAAGCCGACAATCTCTGTGGGATCGACCCTTACTCACGTAAGGTTTATTACTTGGACGACCCAGTGCACTTGCTGGTTAGTTGTATCGGAGTTGTGAAAAAGAATTTGAGATTATGAACGTGCGTACCAAGATTTTGGCGCCGTTGTCAGGGATCACAATTTCGTGCATCAAGTTTTTGGCACCGTTGCTGGGGATCACAATTTTGTGCACCAAGTTTTTGGCACTGTTGCCGGGGATTGTTCGAGTTTGGACAACTGACGGTTCATCTTGTTGCTAAGATTAGGTAATTTTATTTTTATTTTTATTTTAAAAAAAAATATTTTATTCTTCAGAATTTTTAAGAATGAATTCTAGAGTTTCATGATGATCTGTTGAAGTCTGGCTGGCTGTGAAGCCATGTCTAATCTTGTGGATCGAGGTTTCAACTTATCATCACAAGAGCTTGTTGATTTCTATCAATCTTGCTGTTGAACGTAATGATCTGCTAAAGCTTGGCTGACCATTGGTCATGTCTAGTGTTTTGGACCGAAGCTTTTACTGAAAGCTTAGCTGGATAGTAAGCCATGTCTAATTCTTGGACCGGAGTTTTAGACTAACATTGCATGATTCCTGGAATTCTCATTAGAAATCTTGAAATCCTTATTTTTCTTTTTCCAATTAATTTTTAAAAAAAAAATCCAAAAAATTTTATAAAATCATAAAACCAAAAATAATTTTGTGTTTCTTGTTTGAGTTTGGTGTCAATTGCATCTTTTTAATTTTCACTAAAAAATTTTCGAAAAATTCATACATGTGTTCTTCATGATCTTCAAGTTGTTCTTGATAAACTTCTTTGTTTGATCTTTGCATTTTCATGTTTTGTGTCTTTTCTTGTTTTTCATATGCATTTTCAATTTGGTAGTGTCTAAACATTGTCAATCTCTAAGTTAGATGTCTTGCATGTGTCTCTTTTCCTAAAAATTTTCAAAAATAAGTTCTTGATGTTCATCTTGATCTTCAAAGTGTTCTTGGTATTCATCTTGACATTCAAAGTGTTTTTGCATATTTTTCTTGTTTTGATTCATAATTTTTATGTCTTGTATCTTTTTTGTGTTTTTTTCCTTCTTCATTAAAAATTCAAAAAAAAAATATCTTTCCCTTATTCTTCTCATAAATTTCGAATATTTGAGTTGACTTATTCAAAATTTTTTAAAATTTAGTTGTTTCTTATAAGTCAAATCAAATTTTCAATTTAAAAATCTTATCTTTTCAAAACCTTTTCAAAAATAAAATCTTTTTCATTTTTTTTTTCATGATTTTCGAAAATTTTAAAAATGATTTTCAAAATCTTTTTCTTAATTTCATTTCATAATTTCAAAATCTTTACTAATAATTACTGTGATTGATTCAAAAATTTTAAAGTTTGTTACTTGCTTATTAAGAAAGGTTCAATCTTTAAATTTTAGAATCATATCTTTTAGTTTCTTATTAGTCAAGTAATCAACTTTAATTTTCAAAATCAAATCTTCTTAAATTTCTTTTTCAAAATCAATTTCAAAATCTTCTCTAACTTCTTATCTTTTCAAAATTGATTTTCAAATCTTTTTCAATTAACCACTTGACTTTTTGTTTGTTTTGCTATTTCTTATCTTTTTCAAAACTATCTAACTAATTTTCTCTTTCTAATTTTCAAAATCTCCTCACCTTTTTTTTCAAAATTCTTTTTAATTAACCAATCGTTTCAAATTTTAATTTTAATTTTATTTCTCTTTTTAATTTTCGAATACTAACTAATAATTAAAATAAAAACAAAAATATTTTCCTTTTATTTTTAATTAAATTCGAATTCTCTCCCCCTCTCTCATCTCCTTCTATTTATTTATCTACTAACATTTCTCTTCTACTCATAATTCGAACCCACTCTTCTCCTTTGTGTTCAAATTTTTCTCTTTTCCTTCTTCTATTCTCCTATTCTTCTACTCACATAAAGGAATCTCTATACTGTGACATAGAGGATTCCTCTTCTTTTTTTGTTCTCTTCTTTTTCATATGAGCAAGAACAAGGATAAGCACATTCTTGTTGAAGCTGACCCTGAACCTGAAAGGACTCTGAAGAGGAAGCTAAGGGAAGCTAAGGCACAACTCTCTGGAGAGGACCTGACAGAAATATTTGAACAAGAAGGAGACATGGCCGAACCTAATAACAATGGTAGAGATGCAAGGAAGATGCTTGGTGACTTTATTGCACGCTCTTCCAACTTCTATGGAAGAAGCATCTCAATTCCTGCAATTGGAGCAAACAACTTTGAGCTTAAGCCTCACTTAGTTTCTCTAATGCAGTAGAATTACAAGTTCCATGGACTTCCAATGGAAGATCCTCACTAGTTTTTAGCTAAATTCTTGCAAATCTGTGACACTGTCAAGACCAATAGAGTTGATCCCGAGGTCTACAGGCTTATGCTTTTCCTTTTTACTGTAAGAGACAGAGCTAGAACATGGTTGGATTCACAACCTAAGGAAAGCCTGAACTCTTGGGAAAAGCTGGTCAGTGCTTTCCTGGCCAAATTCTTTCCACCTCAAAAGATGAGCAAACTTAGAGTGGAAATCCAAACCTTCAGACAGAAGGAAGGTGAGTCCCTCTATGAAGCTTGGAAAAGATATAAGCAACTGATCAAAAGGTATCCTATTGACATGCTTCCAGAATGGAGCATCATATGTATATTCTATGATGGTCTGTCTGAGTTGTCAAAAATGTCATTGGACCATTCTGCAGGAGGATCTCTTCATCTGAAAATCCCTGCAGAAGCTCAGAAACTCATTGAAATGGTTGCAAATAACCAGTTCATGTACACATCTGAAAGGAATCCTGTGAATAATGGGACAACTCAGAAGAAAGGAGTTCTTGAAATTGATACTCTGAATGCCATATTGGCTCAGAACAATATTGACTCAGCAAGTCAATATGATTTCTCAGAGTCTGAATGGATTGCAAGCTGCATCCAACAGTACTAAAAAGGCATCTTCTGAGGAAGACGCTTATGATCTTGAAAACCCTGCAATAGCAGAGGTGAGTTACATGGGAGAACCCTATAGAAACACCTATAATCCTTCATGGAGAAATCCAAATTTCTCATGGAAGGATCAACAGAAGCCTAATCAAGGCTTCAATAATAATAATGGTGGAAGAAATAGGTTTAGCAATAGCAAGCCTTTTCCATCATCTTCTCAGCAACAGACAGAGAATTCTGAACAGAGCCATTCTGGCCTGGCAGCTATAGTCTCTGATCTATCCAAGACCACACTAAGTTTCATGAATGAAACAAGGTCCTCCATTAGAAATTTGGAGGCACAGGTGGATCAGCTGAGTAAGAAGATTACTGAAACTCCTCCCAGTACTCTCCCAAGCAATACAGAAGAACACCCCAAGAGAGAGTGCAAGGCCATAACAATGACCAACATGGCCAAACCTGGAGAGAGTGAGGAGGACGTGAATCCCAGTGAGAAAAGCCTCATAGGACGTCCCCTGGACAGAAAGGAGTTTTCCTTTGAGGAACTAAAGGATTCTGAGGCTCATACAGAGACCATAGAGATTCAATTGAACTTTCTTCTGCCACTTATGAGCTCTGATGAATATTCTTCCTCTGAAGAGGATGAAGACATCTCTGAAGAGTAAGTTGCTAAATATTTAGGAGCAATCATGAAGCTGAATGCCAAGTTATTCGGTACTGAGACTTGGGAGGATGAACCCCCCCTTGTTCACCAATGAACTGGATGCATTAATGAGGCAGACATTACCTCAGAAGAAATTGGATCCCAGAAAATTCTTCATACCTTGTACCTGGTGCACGAATTGTGAATCACACTTTTCACAACGCGTACCACTAACCAGCAAGTGCACTGGGTCGTCCAAGTAATACCTTACGTGAGTAAGGGTCGAATCCCACGGAGATTGTTGGTTTGAAGCAATATATGGTTATCTTGTAAATCTTAGTCAGGAAGTCAATTATGTTTATCAATTGAATTGTGAGTAACCAGTAGAGCATAAATTAAAAGTTACTTGTTGTGCAGTAATGGAGAATATGTTGGAGTTTTGGAGATGCTTTGTCTTCTGAATCTCTGCTTTCCTCTGTCTTCTTGTTCACGCACGCACGTCCCCCTATGGCAAGCTGTGTGTTGGTGGATCACCGTTGTCAATGGCTACCTTCCATCCTTCCAGTGAAAACTACGCTCACGTGCTCTGTCACAGCACGGCTAATCACCGGTTGGTTCTCGATCCGGTTGGAATAGGATTTACTATCCTTTTGCATCTGTCACTAACGCCCAGCCTTCAGGAGTTTGAAGCTCGTCACAGTCATTCAATCCTTGAATCCTACTCAGAATACCACAGACAAGGTTTAGACTTTCCGGATTCTCATGAATGCTGCCATCAGTTCTAGCTTATACCACGGAGATTCTAATTAAAGAATCTAAGAGATACTCATTCAATCGGATGTAGAACGGAGGTGGTTGTCAGGCACACGTTCATGGGTTGAGGAAGGTGATGAATGTCACAGATCATCACCTTCATCACAGTTAATCGCGAATGAACATCTTAGATAGAAACAAGCGTGTTTGAATGGAAAACAGAAATACTTGCATTAATTCATCGAGACACAGCAGAGCTCCTCACCCCCAACAATGAGGTTTAGAGACTCATGCCGTCAGAGAATACAAAGTTTAGATCTGAAATGTCATGAGATACAAAATAAGTCTCTAAAAGTTGTTTAAATACTAAACCAGTAGCCTAGGGTTACAAAATATGAGTGGACTATGATGGATGATGCAGAGATCCACTTCTGGGGCCCACTTGGTGTGCTGGGGCCCACTTGGTGTGTGCTGGGGCTGAGACTTTAAGCAATTCACGTGCAGAGGCCATTTGTGGAGTTGAACGCCAGTTTTTGTGCCAGTTTGGGCGTTCAACTCCAGTTTTTGATCCTTTTCTGGCGCTGGACGCCAGAATTGGGCAGAGGACTGGTGTTGAACGCCAGTTTACGTCGTCTATCCTTGTGCAAAGTATGGACTATTATATATTTCTGGAAAGCCCTGGATGTCTACTTTCCAATGCAATTGGAAGCATGCCATTTAGAGTTCTGTAGCTCCAGAAAATCCAATTTGAGTGCAGGGAGGTCAGAATCCAACAGCATCAGCAGTCCTTTTTCAGCCTGAATCAAATTTTTGCTCAGCTCCTTCAATTTCAGCCAGAAAAATACCTGAAATTATAGAAAAACACACAACTCATAGTAAAGTCCAGAAATATAAATTTTTCCTAAAAACTACTGGAAATAAACTAAAAACTAACTAGAACATACTCAAAACTATATGAAATTATCCCCAAAAAGCGTATAAAATATCCGCTCATCACAACACCAAACTTAAACTGTTGCTTGTCCTCGAGCAACTAGACAAATAAAATAGAAGACTAATGGGTTGAGAAGCAATAATATCTCAGAGTTTTTGATTGAAGCTCAGATCCTAATTAGATGAGCGGGACTAGTAGCTTTTTGCTTCTGAACAGTTCCGGCATCTCACTTTATCCATCTCAGAGTGATTGGCATCTATAGGAACTCAGAATTCAGATAGTGTTATTGATTCTCTTAGTTCAGTGTGATGATTCTTGAACACAGCTTCTTTATGAGTCTTGGCCGTGGCCCTAAGCACCTTGTTTTCCAGTATTACTACCGGATACATAAATGCCACAGACACATAACTGGGTGAACCTTTTCAGATTGTGACTCAGCTTTGCTAAAGTCCCCAATTAGAGGTGTCCAGAGTTCTTAAGCACACTCTTCCTTTTGCTTTGGACCTTGACTTTAACCGCTCAGTCTCAAGTTTTCACTTGACACCTTCACGCCACAAGCACATGGTTAGGGACAGCTTGGTTTAGCCGCTTAGACCAGGATTTTAGTCCTTTAGGCCCTCCTATCCACTGATGCTCAAAGCCTTGGGATCCTTTTTATTTGCCCTTGCCTTTTGGTTTTAAGAGCTTTTGGCTTTTTCTGCTTGCTTTTTTTTTTTTTCTGCAAGCTTTGTTCTTTGCTGCTTTTTCTTGCTTCAAGAATCATTTTGATGATTTTCAGATTATCAATAACATGTCTCATGTTCATCATTCTTTCAAGAGCCAACATATTTAACAGTCTTAAACAACAAATTCAAAAGACATGTGCACTGTTCAAGCATTCATTCAGAAGACAGAAAGCATTGCCACCACATTTAACCAATTAGAATTTCTTTTATTAAACTCGAAATTTTATTGCTTCTTATTCAAAAGATCTACTATTTTATTCATGTTTAATGATGATGAGAAAAATAAACTATAGCTTAATTGGAGATAAAATCAAATAGATACTAATTACTATTATATGACTTCTAAGGTAAACTTTTTATAAGGACACTGTCACAGAGTTAAGGCAGAAATTGGAAATTAACAACCTTTATTCTGGGGGTATGGGAGTTCCTCTGATCCTTGGGAGGCTTGGTATCACAGAAGACTTTTGGCGCTTCAGTTCCCTTAAGTCACGTCCCTGCTCCTCTTGTTCTTTAAGCATATGGGTCAGCATTTGACTGTGTTCCTTCTGTTGTTTTATTATTTGCTCCATAGCTTCCTGTATCTTGGTGACAGACGTCTCAAGATATTTCCAATATTCCGCTTGAGGAATCTCTGGGAGGAATTCCTGTGCTCTCTTCTTGATATGTTCCTCCTGTGCTTGTTGTCTCTCCATTGATGCTTTGGTGATTGACTTTTCAATTAGGATATATTCAGTTATTCCCATCTTGACTCCAGCGTCCTTGCAGAGCAGAGAAATCACGCTTGGATAAGCCAACTTGGCCTCTCTTGAATTTTTGTTAGCAATCTTATAGAGCTCTGTTGAAATCAGCTGATGAACTTCCACTTCCTTTCCCATCATGATGCAATGAATCATCACTGCTCTTTTAACTGTGACTTCAGAACGGTTGCTGGTGGGCAACAGAGAATGCCCAATGAAGTCCAGCCATCCTCTGGCAACTGGTTTGAGATCCTCCCTCTTGAGTTGATTTGGGACGCCCTTTGTGTTGGTGGTCCACCTGGCTCCAGGGATACAGATGTCCTCTAGAATCTTATCCAGGCCAATGTCTGCTCTCATCATCCTCCTGTTGAAGGAGTCTGGATCATCCTTTAGCTGCGGTAGCTTTAATATCTCTCTGATCTTGTCAGGGGTGGTATGAACAATCTTTCCCCTGACCATGGTCCGAAATTCGTAGCAGGCTGTTCCAGATAGTCTTTGCCTGTCAGTCTGCCACATATTAGCATAGAACTCCTGGACCATGTTCCTTCCTACTTTCGTTTCAGGATTAGCTAGGACTTCCCAGTTCCTGATTCGAATTTGCTCCTGGATCTCCGGATATTCATCTTCTTTCAGATCGAATCTCACTTCCGGGATCACTGATCTCAGACCCATTACTTTAAGATAATGGTCTGAATGTTCTTTAGATAAGAACTTCCCTTGATTCCAAAGTGGTTTTGGAACGCTCTCTTTCTTGCCTCTTGGAGTGGATTGTTTTCCTTTGGGAGCCATGATCTTAGTGATCTCGGATAAACACACCAAACTTAGAGATTTGCTTGTCCTCAAGCAAAAGAAAAGAAAGGAGAGGGATAGAAGGATATCGAGGTGCACTTGTTGATGGAGGAGGGGGGAGGCCGAACCCAATTTAAAGGGGTGGGGGGGGTGGATTTTCGAAAAATTGGAAGAGATAAGATAAAAAGATTGAGTTGAAAAAGATAAGATAGAAGATATAGTTTGATTTTGAAAAGATAGGATAGATTTTTGGAAAAGATAAATCTGGGTTTTTGAAAAAGATAATATGAAAAAGATATTGGAAAGATTTTAGAGTGAAAAAGATAAGATAGAAGATATAGTTTGATTTTGAAAAGATAGGATAGATTTTTGAAAAAGATAAATCTGGGTTTTTGAAAAAAGATAATATGAAAAAGATATTGAAAAGATTTTAGGGTGAAAAGGATAGATTTGTTTTTGGAAAAGATTTGAAAAGAGTTGGATTGATTTTGCAAAGAGGGTGTGTGCTTATGAATTAAGATACATTTGATATTCTGAGGGTAGGATTTTTAGAAATCAGGGTTCTTGACATGTTTATGTAAATAAAATCATGTATTGAATCATAAAATTATAAATTAGAATGGAAATACGTGTGGGATTACTGGATTTGGCTCCTCCCTGTCCTCCTGGCGTTTGAACACCCAAACACTGCCTGTTTTGGGCGTTTAGCGCCCAAATGCTGATCTCCTGGGCGTTCAGCGCCCAGTTGCTGCCATTCCTGGCGTTCAACGCCCAGTGGGTGGCCATTTCTGGCGTTGAACACCCAAATGCTGCCATTACTGGCGTTCAGCGCCCAGTGGATGCCCATTTTGGGCGTTGAACGCCCAAAATGCCCCTTTACTGGCGTTTTCTTGCCATTGAGCTCTTTTACTCTGTTTTGTGTGCCGAGGTCTTCTGTAAATGATTATTTACCTTGTTGTCAATGAACTCTATATAAAAAATAAAGATAGAAACAGGGCAAAATGCTTAGAGGATTGTTGCCCCATGGCTGGGTTGCCTCCCAGCAAGCGCTTCTTTATTGTCTTTAGCTGGACCTTGCTGAGCTTTTAATCTAGCTTCAGCCTTGAGCATTCTTGCTCAGTGTTGCCTTCAAGATAATGCTTGATTCTCTGTCCATTGACAATGAACTTCTTATCAGAATCAATATCTTGAAGCTCCACATAACCATATGGTGACACACTTGTAATCACATATGGTCCCCTCCACCGGGATTTCAGTTTCCCAGGGAATAGCCTGAGTCTAGAGTTAAACAACAGGACTTTTTGTCCTGGTTCAAAGATTCTAGATGACAGCTTTCTATCATGCCATTTTTTTTATTTTTCTTTATAAAGCTTGGCATTTTCGAAAGCTGTGAATCTGAATTCCTCTAGCTCATTTAGCTGGAGCAATCGTTTTTCTCCAGCTAATTTGGCATCAAAGTTTAGGAATCTGGTTGCCCAGTAGGCCTTATGTTCCAGTTCCACGGGCAGGTGACATGCCTTACCATACACCAGTTGGTATGGAGAGGTCCCTATAGGGGTCTTGAATGCTGTTCTGTAGGCCCACAGTGCATCATCCAAGCTCCGTGCCCAATCCTTTCTACGGGTATTTACTGTCCATTCCAGGATTCTCTTTAATTCTCGATTAGAGACTTCAGCTTGCCCATTGGTTTGTGGATGATATGGAGTGGCCACCTTGTGGCGAATTCCATACCGAACCATGGCAGAGTAAAGCTGTTTATTGCAGAAGTGAGTGCCCCCATCACTGATTAGTACTCTAGGGACACCAAACCTGCTAAAAATATGTTTCTGGAGGAACTTCAGCACTGTTTTAGTATCATTGTTGGGTGTGGCAATAGCCTCAACCCATTTCGATACATAATCCACTGCCACCAGAATATAAGTGTTTGAGTATGATGGTGGGAAAGGTCCCATGAAGTCAATTCCCCATACATCAAACAACTCTATTTCCAAGATCCCCTGTTGAGGCATGGCGTAACCATGAGGCAGGTTACCAGCTCTTTGGCAACTGTCACAATTACGTACAAACTCTCAGGAATCTTTATAGAGTGTGGGCCAATAGAAGCCACATTAGAGGACCTTGGTGGCTGTTTGCTCACCTCCGAAATGGCCTCCATATTGAGATCCGTGGCAATGCCATAGGATTCTCTGTGCTTCCTCTCTGGGGACACACCTACGGATAATTCCGTCTGCACATCTCTTAAAGAGATAGGGTTCATCCCACAAGTAGTACTTTGCATCAGTAACTAATTTCTTCTTTTGTATTCTATTGTACTCCTTGGGTATGAACCTTGCAGCTTTATAGTTTGCAATATCGGCAAACCATGGTGCTTCCTGAATGGCAAATAGATGCTCATCAGGGAACGTCTCAGAGATCTCAAGAAAGGGGAGGGACGTCCCTTCCACTGGCTCTATCCAGGACAGATGATCAGCCACTTGGTTCTCTGTCTCTTTTCTGTCTCTTATTTCTATATCAAACTCTTGCAGAAGCAATACCCATCTGATGAGCCTGGGTTTTGAATCCTGCTTTGTGAGTAGATATTTAAGAGCAGCATGGTCAGTATACACAATCACTTTTGATCCTACTAAGTATGATCTGAACTTGTCAATGGCGTAAACCACTGCAAGTAGTTCTTTTTCTGTGGTTGTGTAATTTTTCTGGGCATCATTTAGAACGCGACTGGCATAATAAATGACATGCAGAAGCTTGTCATGCCTCTGTCCCAATACTGCACCAATGGCATGATCACTGGCATCACACATTAACTCAAATGGCAATGTCCAGTCTGGTGCAGAAATGACTGGTGCTGTGACCAGCTTAGCTTTCAGCGTTTCAAACGCCTGCAGGCATGCTGTGTCAAACACAAATGGCGTGTCAGCAGCTAGCAGATTGCTTAGAGGTTTTGCGATTTTTGAAAAATCCTTTATAAACCTCCTATAGAATCCTGCATGCCCCAGAAAGCTTCTGATTGCCTTAACATTGGCAGGTGGTGGTAATTTTTCAATTACCTCTATTTTTGCTTGATCCACCTCTATTCCCTTGTTTGAGATTTTATGCCCAAGAACAATTCCTTCAGTCACCATGAAGTGACACTTTTCCCAGTTTAAAACTAGGTTGGTTTCTTGGCATCTTTTCAGAACAAGTTTCAGGTGATCAAGACAGGAGCTGAATGAGTCTCCATATACTGAGAAGTCATCCATGAAGACTTCCAGAAATTTTTCCACCATGTCAGAGAAAATAGAGAGCATGCATCTCTGGAAGGTTGCAGGCGCATTACATAGCCCAAATGGCATCCTTCTATAAGCAAACACTCCCGATGGACATGTGAATGCTGTTTTCTCTTGATCCTGGGGATCCACTGCAATCTGGTTATAGCCTGAATAGCCATCCAAAAAGCAGTAATAATCATGACCTGCTAGTCTCTCTAGCATCTGGTCTATGAATGGTAAAGGAAAATGATCCTTTCTGGTGGCTGTATTGAGCCTTCTGTAGTCAATACACATGCGCCACCCTGTAACTATTCTTGTAGGAACCAGTTCATTTTTTTCATTATGAATCACTGTCATGCCTCCCTTTTTTGGGACGACTTGAACAGGGCTCACCCAGGGGCTATCAGAAATGGGATAAATAATCCCAGCCTCTAGTAATTTGGTGACCTCTTTCTGCACCACTTCCTTCATGGCTGGATTTAGCCGCCTCTGTGGTTGAACCACTGGTTTGGCATTATCCTCCAATAGGATTTTGTGCATGCATCTAGCTGGGCTTATGCCCTTAAGGTCACCTATGGACCACCCAAGAGCTGTCTTGTGTGTCCTTAGCACTTGAATAAGTGCTTTCTCTTCCTGTGAATTTAAAGCAGAGCTTATGATCACTGGAAAGGTGTCACCTTCTCCTAGAAATGCATATTTCAAGGATGGTGGCAGTGGCTTGAGCTCTGGTTTAGGAGGTTTTTCCTCTTTCAGAAGAAAGTTCAGAGGCTCTTTCATGTCCCCTGAATCCTCCAAATCAGGCTGAACATCTTTAAAGATGTCTTCCAACTCTGATTCGAGACTCTCAGCCATGTTGATCTCTTCTACCAAAGAGTCAATAAGGTCAACTTTCATGCAGTCTGTTGATGTGTCTGGATGCTGCATGGCTTTGACAGCGTTCAACTTGAACTCGTCATCGTTGACTCTCAAGGTTATTTCCCCCTGTTGGACGTCAATGAGGGATCGTCCAGTTGCTAGGAAGGGTCTTCCTAGAATGAGAGTAGCACTCTTGTGCTCCTCCATTTCCAGCACAACAAAGTCAGTGGGAAAAGCGAATGGCCCAACTCTGACAATCATGTCCTCAATCACGCCTGATGGGTATTTAGTGGAACCATCAGCAAGTTGGAGACATATCCGGGTTGGTTTAACTTCTTCAGTTAAGCCAAGCTTCCTGATAGTGGATGCAGGTATTAGGTTGATGCTTGCCCCAAGATCGCATAAGGCTGTCTTGGTGCAATCACCTTCCAATATGCATGGTATCAGAAAACTCCCAGGGTCTTTAAGCTTTTCAGGAAAGCTTTTCAGAATGACTGCACTGCATTCTTCAGTGAGGAGAACTCTTTCTGTTTCTCTCCACTCCTTTTTATGACTCAAGATCTCTTTCATGAACTTGGCATAAGAAGGTATTTGCTCAAGTGCCTCTGCAAAAGGAATCTTTATTTCAAGAGTCCTTAGATAATCTGCAAAGCGAGCAAATTGCTTATCCTGCTCCTCTTTCCGGAGTTTTTGAGGATAAGGTATCTTGGCTTTATATTCCTCAACCTTAGTGGTTAAAGAAGCCTTTTTAGAGGGGTTGTTATCAGCACTTGTGTGTGTCTGATCCCTCACTGGCAATTGAGTACCAGAGTCAGAAGCTGGAGTGACGTTAGACGCCAACTCACTGTCTGTTCCTGGCGCCTGAACGCCAGAAATGTGCCCATTTTGGGCGTTCAACGCTGGATTATGCCCCCTTTGGGCGTTCAACGCCAGATTCTTGCCCATTTCTGGCATTGAACGCCAATCCTGCCTTGTTTCTGGCGCTGAACGCCAGTTTTGGGCATGGTCTGGGCGTTCAGCGCCAGCCTTCCACCCATTTTCTGGCGTTTTAGTGCCAGAATTATTTTTCCCTGGCTCTTACTGTCCTCAGGTGAATCTTTGGTGGGTCGCTCATTTCTTGAATTTTTGATGCCTTGAGGTGGGGTATTTAATGTTTTCCCACTTCTTAATTGAACTGCTTGGCATTCTTCTGCTATTTGCTTTGATAGCTGCTGCTTTGTTTGCTTAAACTGTTCGTCCATATGTATATTAGCTATCCTTGTCTCCTGTAACCTGTCTTTGAATTCAGCTAGCTGCTTTGTTAGAAAATCTAATTGCTGATTGAATTCAGCAGCTTGTTTTACAGTACTGAATTCAACAGTTACTGTTTTAACCTCTTCATTCATGGAAGGGTTGCTGCTTAGATACAGATGCTGATTCCTGGCAACTGTATCAATGAGCTCTTGAGCTTCTTCTATTGTCTTTCTCATATGGATATATCCACCAGCTGAGTAATCTAAAGACATCTGAGCTCCTTCTGCAAGCCCATAGTAGAAGATGTCTAACTGAACCCACTCTGAAAACATTTCAGAGGGGCATTTTCGTAGCATCTCTCTGTATCTCTCCCAGGCATCATAAAGAGATTCATTATCTCCTTGTTTAAAGCCTTGGATGTCCAGCCTTAGCTGTGTCATCCTTTTTGGAGGGAAATATTGATTCAGGAATTTTTCTGTCAGCTGTTTCCATGTTCTTATGCTGGCCTTAGGTTGGTTATTTAACCACCTCTTGGCTTGATCTTTTACAGCAAATGGAAACAGTAATAGTCTGTAGACATCCTGATCTATTTCCTTATCATGTACTGTGTCAGCAATTTGTAAAAATTGTGCCAGAAACTCTGTAGGTTCTTCCTGTGGAAGACCGGAATACTGGCAACTTTGCTGCACCATGATAATGAGCTGAGGATTCAACTCAAAGCTACTGACTCCAATGGAGGGTATGCAGATGCTACTCCCATATGAAGCGGTAGAGGGGTTAGAATATGACCCCAGAGTCCTCCTGAACTGTTCATTTCCACTTATGTCCATGATGGATCTATGGATATAACTTGGACTGATTTATCTTTTTATTTATTTTATAAGTAAATACTTAAATAAAATAACTAAAAAGAATTTGAATTTTGAAGTTAAAAATTTTTTTTTTCGTTTATAAAAAAAAGAAATTAATTAGTTAATAAAAAAGAAATTTTTGAAAAAGAGGGAAGATATTTTCGAAATTTAGAGAGAGGGAGAGTTAGTTAGGTAGTTTTGAAAAAGTTAAGAAACAAACAAAAAGTTAGTTAGTTAGTTGAAACAAATTTTAAAAAGATAAGAAGTTAGGAAGTTAGAAGAGATATTTTGAAAATATATTTTTTTTTTTTGAATTTAGTGAGGAGAGAGAAAAATAATAAGATAGTACAAGATTTAAAATTTTTAGATCTAATGCTCCTTGTTTTCGAAAAATTTGGAGGGAAAACACCAAGGAACACCAAACTTAAAAATTTTAAGATCAAGACACAAGGAAAACTCAAGAACACTTTGAAGACTCACAAGAACACAAGAACATGAAGAAAGAACACCAAACTTAAAATTTTTAGAAAACCAAACCAAAATTTTCGAAAACCAAAGGGAAATCAACAAGAAAACACCAAACTTTAAGTTTGGCACAAAATTTAATAGAGAAAATATTATTTATGAAAAAGAAGGTTTTGAAAAGAATATAAAAGACTCTAACCCAATTACCAAGAACACAGATTAACGCTCTAGCCAAATGAGTTATGGGACCTTCAAAAATTTTAAGAAAGATTATTTTTGAAAACACCAAACTTAAAGTTTGGCACAGGATTTAATAGAAAAATTATTTTTGAAAAAGGTTTTAAAAAAATATGATAGCCAATTATCATGAACATAAACACCACGTTCTAAATAACTGAGCTATAAGTTTAAAGTATTTTAACAAGGGATAAATAATAAAAGACTCTAAACCAAAAAAGAAAGATTTTTCCTAATCTAAGCTACAAAATAATCCGTCAGTTGTTCAAACACGAACAATCCCCGCAACGGCGCCAAAAACTTGGTGCACGAATTGTGAATCACACTTTTCACAACGCGTACCACTAACCAGCAAGTGCACTGGGTCGTCCAAGTAATACCTTACGTGAGTAAGGGTCGAATCCCACGGAGATTGTTGGTTTGAAGCAATCTATGGTTATCTTGTAAATCTTAGTCAGGAAGTCAATTATGTTTATCAATTGAATTGTGAGTAACCAGTAGAGCATAAATTAAAAGTTACTTGTTGTGCAGTAATGGAGAATATGTTGGAGTTTTGGAGATGCTTTGTCTTCTGAATCTCTGCTTTCCTCTGTCTTCTTGTTCACGCACGCACGTCCCCCTATGGCAAGCTGTGTGTTGGTGGATCACCATTGTCAATGGCTACCTTCCATCCTTCCAGTGAAAACTATGCTCACGTGCTTTGTCACAGCACGGCTAATCACCGGTTGGTTCTCGATCCGGTTGGAATAGGATTTACTATCCTTTTGCATCTGTCACTAACGCCCAGCCTTCAGGAGTTTGAAGCTCGTCACAGTCATTCAATCCTTGAATCCTACTCGGAATACCACAGACAAGGTTTAGACTTTCCGGATTCTCATGAATGCTGCCATCAGTTCTAGCTTATACCACGGAGATTCTAATTAAAGAATCTAAGAGATACTCATTCAATCGGATGTAGAACGGAGGTGGTTGTCAGGCACACGTTCATGGGTTGAGGAAGGTGATGAATGTCACAGATCATCACCTTCATCACAGTTAATCGCGAATGAACATCTTAGATAGAAACAAGCGTGTTTGAATGGAAAACAGAAATACTTGCATTAATTCATCGAGACACAGCAGAGCTCCTCACCCCCAACAATGAGGTTTAGAGACTCATGCCGTCAGCAAATACAAAGTTTAGATCTGAAATGTCATGAGATACAAAATAAGTCTCTAAAAGTTGTTTAAATACTAAACCAGTAGCCTAGGGTTACAAAATATGAGTGGACTATGATGGATGATGTAGAGATCCACTTCTGGGGCCCACTTGGTGTGCTGGGGCCCACTTGGTGTGTGCTGGGGCTGAGACTTTAAGCAATTCACGTGCAGAGGCCATTTGTGGAGTTGAACGCCAGTTTTTGTGCCAGTTTGGGCGTTCAACTCCAGTTTTTGATCCTTTTCTGGCGCTGGATGCCAGAATTGGGTAGAGGACTGGCGTTGAACGCCAGTTTACGTCGTCTATCCTTGTGCAAAGTATGGACTATTATATATTGCTGGAAAGCCCTGGATGTCTACTTTCCAATGCAATTGGAAGCATGCCATTTCGAGTTCTGTAGCTCCAGAAAATCCAATTTGAGTGCAGGGAGGTCAGAATCCAACAGCATCAGCAGTCCTTTTTCAGCCTGAATCAGATTTTTGCTCAGCTCCTTCAATTTCAGCCAGAAAAATACCTAAAATTACAGAAAAACACACAACTCATAGTAAAGTCCAGAAATATGAATTTTTCCTAAAAACTACTGGAAATAAACTAAAAACTAACTAGAACATGCTCAAAACTATATGAAATTATCCCCAAAAAGCGTATAAAATATCCGCTCATCAGTACCATAGGCACCATGACCTTTGAGAAGGCTCTATGTGACCTGGGGTCAGGGATAAACCTCATGCCACTCTCTGTAATGGAGAAATTAGGAATCTTTGAGGTACAAGCTGCAAGAATCTCGCTAGAGATGGCAGATAAATCAATAAAATAGGCTTATGGACTAGTAGAGGACGTGCTAGTGAAGGTTGATGGCCTTTACATCCCTACTGATTTCATAATCCTAGACACTGGGAAGGATGAGGATGAATCCATCATCCTTGGCAGACCCTTCCTAGCCAGAGCAAAAGCAGTGATTGATGTTGACAGAGGAGAGTTAGTCCTTCAGTTGACTGAGGACTACCTTGTATTCAGAACTCAAGGTTCTCCTTCTGTAACCATGGAGAGGAAGCATGAAAAGCTTCTCTCAGTACAGAGTTAAACAAAACCCCCACATTCAAACTCTAAGTTTGGTGTTGAGTGGCCACAACCAAACTCTAAGTTTGGTGTTGAGAGGCCCCAACATTGCTCTGATTATCTGTGAGGCTCCATGAAAGCTCACTGTCAAGCTATTGACATTAAAGAAGCGCTTATTGGGAGGTAACCCAATGTTATTAATTATATCTATATATTTTTCATTGCTATTTTATGTTTTCTTTAGGTCGATGATCATGTGAAGTCACAAAAACAACTAAAAAAATCAAAAACATAATGAAAAATAGCATTAAAAAATAGCTCACCCTGGAGGAAGAGCTTACTGGCATTTAAATGCCAGTAAGAAGTAGCAGACTGGCGTTTAACGCCAGAAAGAAGCATCAAGCTGGCATTAAACGCCAGAAACAAGCACCAAACTGGCGTTTAATGCCAGAACAGAGCATCTACTTGGCGTTTAACGCCAGAAATGGGAGAAAAGCTGGCGTTAAACGCCAGAAACAAGAAGCAACCTGGCGTTTAACGCCAGAAGTGCACTCTAAGGACATTTTGCATTCCTAAATGGAGCACGGATGTTAAGTCCTTGATCCCTCAGGATCTGTGGACCCCACAGGATCCCCACCTACCCCACCTCTTCTTCTCTCCTCTTCACACCCTTTCATAACACTCTTCCCCAAATATCCTTCACCAATCACCTCCATACCTCTTACCCAAATACTCTTCACCACTCACATCCATCCACTCTTCCCAAAAAACCCCACCTACCTCCAAATTCAAAATCCTTTCCCTCCCAAACCCAACCCTAATACACGAAACCTAACCCTCCCCCCACCCCTATATAAACCCCTCAACACTACCTCATTTTCCCACATTACAAACACTTCTTTCCCTCTTGGCCGAATACACCCTTCCCCTCCATCTCCTCCATTTTCTTCTTCTTCTACTATTTTCTTTCTTCCTTTGCTCGAGGATGAACAAACATTTTAAGTTTGGTGTGGTAAAACCGTTGCTTTTTATTTTTTCATAACCATTAATGGCATCTAAGGCCAGAGAAACCTCAAGAAAGAGGAAAGGGAAGGCAATTGCTTCCACCTCTGAGTCATGGGAGATGGAGAGATTCATCTTAAAGGTCCATCAAGACCACTTCTATGAAGTTGTGGCCAAGAAGAAGGTGATCCCTGAGGTCCCTTTCAAGCTCAAAAGGAGTGAGTATCCAGAGATCCGACATGAGATTAGAAGAAGAGGATGGAAAATTCTCTCCAATCCTATTCAACAAGTCAGAATCTTAATGGTTCAAGAGTTCTATGCAAACGCATGGATCACTAGGAACCATGATCAAAGTATAGACCCGAATCCAAAGAATTGGCTTATAATGATTCGGAGGAAATACTTAGATTTCAGTCCGGAAAATGTAAGGTTGGCATTCAACTTGCCAATGATGCAAGAAAATGCACGCCCCTACACTAGAAGGGTCAACTTTGATCAAAGGTTGGACCAAGTCCTCATGGACATATGTGTGGAAGGAGCTCAATAGAAAGTTGACTAAAGAGGCAAACCGGTTTAATTGAGAAGATCGAACCTAAAGCCTGTAGCTAGAGGATGGTTGGAGTTCATCCAACGCTCTATCATTCCTACTAGCAACCGATCCGAAGTAACTGTGGATCGGGCCATCATGATCCATAGTATCATGATTGGGGAGGAAGTGGAAGTTCATGAGATTATACCTCAAGAACTCTACAAGATGGCTGACAAGTCCTCCACTTTGGCAAGGTTAGCCTTTCCTCACCTCATTTGCCACCTCTGTAATTCGGCTGGGATTAACATAGAGGGAGACATCCTCATTGATGAGGACAAGCCCATCACTAAGAAAAGGATGGAGCAAACAAGAGATCATGGACCTCAACAAGAGCATGAGGAAATTCCTCACCATGAAATTCCTGAGATGCCTCAGGGGATGCACTTTCCTCCACAAAACTATTGGGAGAAAATTCTGAATGAATGCTTGAACAGTGCATATTTTTGAATTTGTTGTTTATGAATGTTAAAATTGTTAGCTCTTGAAAGAATGATGAAAAAGGAGAAATGTTATTGATAATTTGAAAAATCATAAAATTAATTCTTGAAGCGAGAAAAAGCAGTGAAAAACAAGGCTTGTGAAAAAAAATGGCGAAAATAAAAAAAAGAAAGAAAGAAAAAGAAAAAGCAAGCAGAAAAAGCCAAGAGCTCTTTAAATCAAAAGGCAAGAGCAAAAAGCCAGTAACCCTTTAAACCAAAAGGCAAGGGTAAAAAGGATCCAAGGCTTTGGGCATCAGTGGATAGGAGGGCCTAAAGGAATAAAATCCTGGCCTAAGCGGCTAAACCAAGCTGTCCCTAACCATGTGCTTGTGGCGTGAAGGTGTCAAGTAAAAAGCTTGAGACTGAGCGATTAAAGTCGTGATCCAAAGCAAAAAGAGTATGCTTAAGAACCCTGGACACCTATAATTGGGGACTCTAGCAAAGCTGAGTCACAATCTAAAAATGTTCACCCAGTTATGTGTCTGTGGCATTTATGTATCTGGTGGTAATATTGGAAAACAAAGTGCTTAGGGCCATGGCCAAGACTCATAAAGTAGCTGTGTTCAAGAATCAACATACTGAACTAGGAGAATCAATAGCACTATCTGAATTATGAGTTTCTATAAATGCCAATCATTCTGAACTTCAAAGGATAAAGTGAGATGCCAAAACTGTTCAAAGGCAAAAAGCTACTAGTCCCGCTCATCTAATTGGAGCTAAGTTTCATTGATATTTTGGAATTTATAGTATATTCTCTTTTTTTTATCCTATTTGATTTTCAGTTGCTTGGGGACAAGCAACAATTTAAGTTTGGTGTTGTGATGAGCAGATAATTTATACGCTTTTTGGCATTGTTTATAGGTAATTTTTAGTATAATTTAGTTAGTTTTTACTATGTTTTTATTAGTTTTTAAATAAAAATCACATTTCTGGACTTTACTATGAGTTTGTATATTTTTCTGTGATTTCAGGTATTTTCTGGCTGAAATTGAGGGACCTGAGCAAAAATCTGATTCAGAGGTTGAAGAAGGACTGCAGATGCTGTTGGATTCTGACCTCCCTGCACTCGAAATAGATTTTCTGGAGCTACGGAAGCTCAATTGGCGCGCTCTCAATTGCGTTAGAAAGTAGACATCCAAAGCTTTCCAGAAATATATAATAGTCCATACTTTGCCCGATTTTTGATGACGCAAACTGGCGTTCAAACACCAACTTCCTGCTCTATTATGAAGTTAAACGTCAGAAACAGGTTGCAAACCAGAGTTAAACGCCAGAAACAGGATACAACGTAGCTTTTAAATCCAAAAAGAGTCTGTACACATGAAAGCTCAATGCTCAGCCCAAGCATACACCAAGTGGGCCCGGAAGTGGATTTCTGCATCATTTACTTATCTTATGTAACCTAGCTACTAGTTTAGTATAAAAACTACTTTTAGTGAATTATTTTATATCTCTAATTAGTCTTTGAATAATTTTATGTTCAGAGATCACGTTTAGGGGGCTGGCCATTCGGCCATGCCTGGACCTTCATCACTTATGTATTTTCAACGGTAGAGTTTCTACACACTATAGATTAAGGTGTGGAGCTCTGCTGTTCCTCATGAATTAATGCAAAGTACTATTGTTTTCTTATTCAATTCAAGCTTATTCCTATTCTAAGATATTCGCTTGCACTTCAACCATGATGAATATGATGATCCGTGACACTCATCACTATTCTCAACCTATGAACGCGTGCCTGACAACCACTTCCATTCTACCTTGGATTGAGCATTTATCTCTTAGCCTCCATTCCAAAAAGATCGGAGTCTTTGTGGTATAAGCTAGAATTATTGGCGGCCATTCTTGAGATCCGGAAAGTCTAAACCTTGTATGTGGTATTCCGAGTAGGATCAGGGAAGGGATGACTGTGACGAGCTTCAAACTCGCGAGTGTTAGGTGTAGTGACAGACGCAAAAGGATCACTGGATCCTATTCCAACATGATCGAGAACCGACAGATGATTAGCCGTGCGGTGACAGCGCATTTGGACCATTTTCACTAAGAGGACGGGAAGTAGCCATTGACAACGGTGATGCCCAACATACAGCTTGCCATGGAAAGGAGTATGAATGATTGGATGAAGGCAGTAGGAAAGCAGAGGTTCAGAAGGAACAAAGCATCTCCATACGCTTATCTGAAATTCTCACCAATGAATTACATAAGTATCTCTATCTTATTTTCTGTTATTTATATTTTAATTATCAAAATTCCATAACTATTTGAACCTGCCTGACTGAGATTTACAAGATGACCATAGCTTGCTTCAAGCCGACAATCTCCGTGGGATCGACCCTTACTCACGTAAGGTTTATTACTTGGACGACCCAGTGCACTTGCTGGTTAGTTGTATCGGAGTTGTGAAAAAGAATTTGAGATTATGAACGTGCTTACCAAGTTTTTGGTGCCATTGCCGGGGATCACAATTTTGTGCACCACTTTTGCAAGATGACTTAGAGATCCCTCTTCCTGCAACTCCTCCGTTGATCATGTGAATATGCCTTTCTAGGGTGTAAGGGGGGTGTTCAGCTCATCCCCCCTCTTCGTCCCTTCTTCTCTTTTTGGGCTCGCCCGTTCTGTTGGCCAGGAACCGATCTAGTCGTCCTTCTTGGGCTAGTTTTTCTATGACGTTCCTCAAGTCATAGCATTCGTTCGTGGGGTGCTCGTATATTTTGTGGTATTCGCAGTACTCGATCCGACTTCCTCCTCTTTTGTGCTTAACCAGTCGGGGTGGCGGGATCTTTTCTGTGTTACATATTTTCCTGTAGACATCTGCTAAAGACACCCGAAGAGGAGTATAATTATGGTATTTTCTGGGCTTCTCTGTGGATTGGTCCTCCTTTTTTCTCGATTCTTTATTTTTGTCCCGAGATGGGTAGGAGAACCCGACTTTGGAGATTTCTCCTAATCGGGAGTTTTCCTCCATGTTGATGTATTTTTCAGCCCGTTCTTGTACTTCGTTCAAGGATGTGGGGTGTTTCTTAGATATGGAGTGGCTGAAGGGCCCCTCTTGTAGACCGTTAATGAGTCCCATGATGGCTGCTTCCGAGGGGTGGTTCTGTATGTCAAGGCATGCCTTGTTGAATCTTTCCATGTAGTTGCGGAGGCTTTCCTGGTCTCCCTGCTTGATCCCTAGCAGGCTTGGAGCATGTTTGGCTTTGTCCTTTTGTATGGAGAACCTTGCTAGGAATTTTTTGGCGAGGTCGTCGAAACTTGTGATTGACCTTGGGGGTAGGCTGTCGAACCACTTTATAGCTGTTTTGGTGAGAGCAGTCGGGAAGGCCTTACAGCGAGTCGCGTCTGAAGCATCTGTAAGGTACATCCGACTCCTAAAGTTGTTGAGGTGTTAGCTTGGGTCGGATATTCCATTATACGGGGTCATGTCAGGGGCTTTGAAGTCCTTTGAGACTTTTGCTTCATGATTTCCTTCGTAAACGGGTCTTGTTCCCTGTGGGGGCTAGCTTCGCGGTCATATCGCGTAGTCTTAGCTTTGAGGTCGGCTTCGAGCTTTTGGAGTTTCTCTTCCAGCTCCCTACGCCTTCTTATTTCTCTTCGTAGATCCCACTCGGCTTCTCGTTGTCGTTCTGTTTCTTGTTCCAGCTGTTAGAGGCGATCTTGTTGTTCACGTATGGCGTCCAAAATTTCTGAGTTTTGGGGTTGCTTGTCCCCCTTGGAATGGTGTGCATCTTTTGTTGGTACGCCATCTGTGTTTTTTGCCGGTGTACCCTCTTCCAAACCGGAGGTGTGGTCGTTAGTAGGGGGTTGTTTGCCATGATGGTGGGATGACTTTCAGGGTCCTCAGCAGCGGCGCAAATGTTCCGAGGGTTACCTGAAACTTTGTGGTCGATCTCGGACGAGATCTTTCTGGTCTGCTTGGGTCTGTTACGTCTGACTTGATGGAGTCTGAGATACTATTGATCCTTGATCACCGGGGGGTGGTGGTACCTGCAAGAGACTTTGATGCTTAAGTCAGTATGGGCTTTAGGCAGGGTTTTTGTAGAATTGGAGTATGAGTTATACCTGGGTTCTCCAGTGTATTTATAGTAGTGTTTGATGACCTTCCTTTGAGATAAGTTTGTTATTTTATCTTATCTTTTGTGGGTGAGATCATTATCTTTTGGCCAACCGCCTTCCAGTGGGCGGTGGTTCTTCTTCTTTGGGCCTCTTTGGGCCTCTGCGGCGATTCGTCTGAGCTCTTTATGAATAGGTCGGTGGTCGGTGGTCGACCAACCTTTAAAGAGGTCGGTCGTTTTGCTTTAGTCCAACCCGGATCTTATAGCTCTGTACAGGGTATGAACAACCATGTTGAAGAACGAGTATACATCTTATAATTAGATCAAACACGGATCGAAAAGAAACAATAATACTTTCATTAATTCATAGGACTCAGCAGGGCTCCTCCCCTCAACCTAGGAGGTTTAGAAAGTCATACTGAAAAGAAATACAATGGTAAAACGAAAATAGGGTTGTAAAGTATGTGTCTCCCCTTTGGAGAATTGTAAAATAAGTCTTAAATACTAAACAGATGACTAGTAAGGGTAAAACAGTCTATTTAGTGCTAAAATTCACTTCTGGGGCCCAATTGGTGAGTGTTTGGGCTGAACTTTGATGAGATCCGAATTCTAGGGAGCCTCTAGGGCGTTGAAACCTGGCTAGGGAGTCCTCTCCGGGCGTTTGGACGCTGGTCTCTGCTCTTTGGGCGCTGGACGCTTGGAAGGGGGTAGGAGGCTGGCATTGAATGCCAGTTTTGGGCCATCTAATATGAAGCAAAGTATAGACTATTATACATTTTTGGAAAGATCTAGAAGTCAGCTTTCCATAGCCGTTAAGAACGCTCCATTTGGATATCTATAGCTCCAGAAAATCTCTTCGGAGTGTAAGGGGGTGAGATCCGGACAACATCTGCAATGCTTTCTTTGTCTCTGAATCAGACTTTTGCTCCAGCTCCTCAATTTCAGCCAGAAAATACCTGAAATTGCACAAAAACACAAAAAATCGAAGTAGAATCCAAAAATGTGAATTTATACTAAAACCTATAAAAACTCAATAAGAACCAAACCAAACATACTAAAAACTATATGAAAATGATGCCAAAAAGTGTATAAAATATCCGCTCATCACAACACCAAACTTAAACTGTTGCTTATCCCCAAGCAACTAAAAATACAGTAGGATAAAAAGAAGATTAAGATACAATAAAATTCAGAGTTTTCAATGAAGCTCAGTTTCAATTAGATGAGCGGGACTTAGTAGCTTTTTGCTTCTGAATAGTTTTGGCATCTCACTATCCATTAAAACTTAGAAATGTTGGTCTCTTTAGGAACTCAGAATCCAGATGATATTATTGACTCTCCTAGTTCAGTTCTTTTGATTCTTGAATATAGCTTTTAGAGTCTTGGCCATGACCCTAAGCACTTTGTTTTCCAGTATTACCACCGGATACATAAATGCCACAGACACTTTAACTGGGTGAACCCTTTTGGATTCTGACTCAGCTTTGTTAGAATCCCCAGATAGAGGTGTCCAGAGTTCTTAAGCACACTCTTTTTGCTTTGGACCACGACATTAACCGCTCAGTCTCAAGCTTTTCACTTGACACCTTCACGCCACAAGCACATGGTTAGGGACAGCTTGCTTGAGCCGCTTAGGCCAGGATTTTATTCCTTTGGGCCCTCCTAACCACTGATGCTCAAAGCCTTGGGCCTTTTTATCCTTGACTTTTGGTTTAAAGGGTTATTGGCTTTTTCAATCTGCCCTCATTTTCCTGCAGTTTTGGGAAGTAATGGATTTTTCTGCTTTTTATTTTTTTCGCATGCTTATTTATTTATTTATTTATTTTTCTTTTGCAACATGCTTTTTCTTTTTCTTTTTGCTGCTTTTTCTTGCTTCAAGAATCAATTTATTTAGATTTTTCAGATTATCAATGATACTTTTCTTTTTTTATCATTCTTTCAAGAGTCAACATTCTAAAATTTCAACTTCAAATATGCACTGTTTATTCATGCATTCAGAAAACAAAAACAATGCCACCACATCAAGACAATTGAACTATTCTTATTATAAACTTGAAATTCATGTATCTCTCAATTCTTTTCAATTTAAAATTTTCTTTTAAGCAAGGTGAAAGATATATGGAATATTTTACTTCTCTAAGGCATAAATGCAAATGCAAATGCAATTAAAACAAGAGAACAGATAACATAACAGAAAATAGAAAAATACAACAGGAAAAGAAGTAAAAGAGAATGAATCCAACTTTAATGGTGGCGGCTAGTGCTCCTCCTTGAGGATCCAATGTGATGCTTGATCTCTTCAATGTCACTCCTTTGCCTTTGTTGTTCTTCCCTCATAGCCCTTTGATCTTCTCTAATGGCTTTTTCGTCTTCTCTTATTTCATTGAGGGTGATGGGGTGCTCTTGATGCTCCACCCTTAATTGCTCCATGTTAGTACTTAGTTCTCCAAGAGAAGTTTGCCATTGATCCCAATAGCTTTGAGGAGGAAAATACATCCCTTGAGACATCTCAGGGATCTCATACTGAGGCGGCTGCATAGGCTCTTGTGCATGCTCTCTAGTTTGCTCCATCATCTTCTTAGTGATGGGCTTGTCCTCCCCAATGGAGATGTCTCCATTTATGACAATTCCAGCTGAATTGCATAGATGACAGATGAGGTGTAGGAATGCCAACCTTGCATTGGTGGAAGGCTTCTCAGCTATCTTGTACAGTTCTTGAGGAATCACCTCATGTACTTCTACCTCACTTCCAATCATGATGTAATAGATCATGATAGCTCTGTCAACCATCACTTCTGACCGATTGCTAGTGGGGATGATGGATCTTTGGATGAACTCCAACCATCCTCTAGCCATGGCCTTTAGGTCAATCCTTCTTAGTTGAATGGGCTTGCCTTGGGAATCCCTTTTCCACTGTGCTCCTTCCACACAGATATCTGAGATCACTTGATCCAATCTCTGATCAAAGTTGACTCTCCTAGTGTAAGGATGAGGGTCTCCTTGCATTAGAGGCAAGTTGAACGCCAACCTCACACTTTTCGGGCCAAAATCTAAGATTCTCCCTTGGACCATGGTGCTCCAATTCCTTAGATTTGGGTTCACACTAGTGTCATGGTTTTTAACAACCCATACATTAACATAGAACTCTTGCACCATTAAAATCCCAACATCCTGAATGGGATTGGTTAGGAATTTCCGACCTCTTCTCCGAATCTCTCTTCAAATTTATGGATACTCATTCTTCTTGAGTTTGAAAAGGACCTTAGGGATCACTTTCTTAGTGGGCTTTGGTGATGAATCTCTCCATCTCCCAAGATTTAGAGGTGGGGGCTACTGCCTTTTCTTTCCTCTTTCTAGAGGGTTCTCCAACCTTGGGTGCCATGAATGGTAATAGAAAGAAAAGAGTTATGATTTTCCAACACCAAATTTAAAACTTTGCTCGTTTTCGAGCAAAAATAAAGTAAAGAGAAGAATATAGTAGAAGAAGGAAAAAATTGAAGGAGATAGAGCGAGAGAGGGCTTTCGGCCAAGTGGGGTTTATGAGTGTATGAGAAGTGTGTGTATGAAGAGTTATGAAGAGGGGTATTTATAGGAGTGGGATAGGGTTAGGTTCGGCCATGGGTGGGCTTTTGGGTGGGAATTTTGATTTTGAAGTGGGTGGGGGTTGGTGGGAGTTATGATGGATATGGGAAAGTGATGTGGATGTGATTGGGCTAGGGTTTATATGGAAGTGTGTGTGGGGAAGTGTGAAAGTAAGTTGGGGTAGGTAAAGATGCTATAGGACCCACTGGTCCTGAGAGGCTAGGGAATCCAGATTTCCTGCCCTCTGCACTGGCGTTTGAACGTCCAGGGTCTGCTCCCTGGCTGGCGTTCAACGCCAACTGTGCTGCCATTAAGGGCGTTGGACGCCCAACCAGAGCTCCCTGGCTGGTGTTCAACTTTAATAATACTCCATCCAGAGTGTTCTGTTTTCACTGCTGAAGAATTCTGTCTCTGTTCTGATTGATGTACATGATCATGACCCTAAAAATAACTGAAAGAAAAACACAATTAAATAAAATAAAATTAATTAAGGTTGGGTTGCCTCTAGTAGCACTAATCCCCACATTTTCGTATTGTTGTACCAGCAAGTGCACTAGGTCGTCCAAGTAATACCTGAGTGGGTCAGGGTCGATCCCACGGAGATTGTGGTTTGAAGCAAGCTATGGTTATCTTGCAGGTATTAGTCAGGCAGATCAGAAGGTTGTTGGAAGAGTTGTCAAATTTGCATTTAAAGGAGTATTGGAATAGAAATCAGTAAAATGGTTATAATTAAGGATAGAGTTGAGGATTGGAGTTGCTTTGCCTTTCTGAATTAACTCTAGTACTACTATATTCTCTTCTTGTGAATGATCTTCTTCTATGGCAGGCTGTATGTGATCAACGCCATGGGCCATGGTCATTGATCTCCTCTACTACAAATTGAACACCATTAGCCGTGGTCATCCAATCTGACGAAGGGTGAAGCACTTAACAAGTCATTCTCTTGGCGATTGGTGCGCAAAAATTGTGATTACACTTTGATTATGTAAAATTCATTGCTCTTTCTTTCCCTGGCAATGGCACCAAAAACACGATGCCAATACCATGGTTCACAACTTCGCACAACTAACCAGCAAGTGCACTGGGTCGTCCAAGTAATACCTTACGTGAGTAAGGGTCGAATCCCACAGAGATTGTTGGTATGAAGCAAGCTATGGTCACTGGTGCACGAATTGTGAATCACACTTTTCACAACTCGTACCACTAACCAGCAAGTGTACTAGGTCGTCCAAGTAATACCTTACGTGAGTAAGGGTCGAATCCCACGGAGATTGTTGGTTTGAAGCAATCTATGGTTATCTTGCAATTCTTAGTCAGGAAGTCAATTGTATTTATCAGTTGAATTGCGAATAAACAAGAGAGCATGGGTTAAAGGTTACTTGTTATGCAGTAATGGAGAATATGTTGGAGTTTTGGAGATGTTTTGTCTTCTGAATCTCTGCTTTCCTCTGTCCTCTGATTCACGCACGCACGTCCTTCTATGGCAAGCTGTGTGTTGGGGCATCACCGTTGTCAATGGTTACATCCCCTCCTCTTGTGAAAATGGTCCAAATGCTCTGTCACAGCACGGCTAATCATCTGAGGTTCCCGATCATGCTGGAATAGGATTCACCCTCCTTTTGCGTCTGTCACTACGCCCAGCACTCGCGAGTTTGAAGCTCGTCACAGTCATTCAATCCCTGAATCCTACTCGGAATACCACAGACAAGGTTTAGACTTTCGGATTCTCATGAATGCCGCCATCAATCTAGCTTATACCACGGAGATTTTGATTAAGGAATCTAAGAGATATTCATTCAATCTGATGTAGAACGGAGGTGATTGTCAGACACACATTCGTGGATTGAGAAAGGTGATGAGTGTCACTGATCATCACCTTCTCCATAGTTAGGCGCGAATGGATATCTTAGATAGGAACACGCATGTTTGAATAGAAAACAGAAATACTTGCATTAATTCATTGAGACACAGCAGAGCTCCTCACCCCCAACAATGGAGTTTAGAGACTCATGCCGTCAAAGAGTACAAAGTTTAGGTCTAAAATGTCATGAGATGCAAAATAAGTTTCTATAAGTTGTTTAAATACTAAACTAGTAGCCTAGGTTTACAAAAAGTGAGTAGACTATGACAGATGGTGCAGAGATCCACTTCTGGGGCCCACTTGGTGTGTGCTGGGGCTGAGACTTAAATAATTTACGTGTATGAGGCTGTTTTGGGCGTTCAACGCCAAGTTTGGTTCCATTTCTGGCGTTGAACTCCAACTTTTAATCCTTTTCTGGTGCTGGACGCCAGAATTGGGCAGAGAATTGGCGTTGAACGCCAGTTTACATTGTCTATCCCTGAGCAAAGTATGGACTATTATATATTGATGGAAAGCCCTGGATGTCTACTTTCCAACGCAATTGGAAGCGTGCCATTTCGAGTTCTGTAGCTCCAGAAAATCCACTTTGAGTGCAGGGAGGTCAGAATCCAACAGCATCAGCAGTCCTTTTTCAACCTGAATCAGATTTTTGCTCAGCTCCCTCAATTTCAGCCAGAAAAATACCTGAAATTACAGAAAAACACACAACTCATAGTAAAGTCCAGAAATATGAATTTTTCCTAAAAACTAATGGAAATAAACTAAAAACTAACTAGAATATCTTAAAAACTATATGAAATTAGCCCCAAAAAGCATATAAAATATCCGCTCATCACAACACCAAACTTAAACTATTGCTTGTCCTCAAGCAACTAGACAAATAAAATAGAAGACTAATAGGTTGAGAAGCAATAATATCTCAGAGTTTTTGAGTGAAGCTCAGATTCTAATTAGATGAGCGGGACTAGTAGCTTTTTGCTTCCGAATAGTTTTGGCATCTCACTTTATCCATTGAAGCTCAGAGTGATTGGCATCTATAGGAACTTAAAATTCAGATAGTGTTATTGATTCTCCTATTTCAGTATGATGATTCTTGAACACAGCTATTTCATGAGTCTTGGCCGTGGCCCTAAGCACTTTGTTTTCCAGTATTACCACCGGATACATAAATGCCACAGACACATAATTGGGTGAACCCTTTGGATTGTGACTCAGCTTTGCTAAAGTCCCCAATTAGAGGTGTCCAGAGTTATTAAGCACACTCTTCTTTCTGCTTTGGACCTTGACTTTAACCGCTCAGTCTCAAGTTTTCACTTGACACCTTCACGCCACAAGCACATGGTTAGGGACAGCTCGGTTTAGCCGCTTAGGCCAGGATTTTATTCCCTTAGGCCCTCCTATCCACTGATGCTCAAAGCCTTGGGATCCTTTTTATTACCCTTGCCTTTTGGTTTTAAGGGCTATTGGTTTTTTTTTTTTTTTGCTGCTTTTTCTTGCTTCAAGAATCATTTTTATGATTTTTCAGATTATCAATAACATGTCTCATGTTCATCATTCTTTCAAGAGCCAACATATTTAACAGTCTTAAACAACAAATTCAAAAGACATATGCACTGTTCAAGCATTCATTCAGAAGACAGAAAGTATTGCCACCACATGTAACTAATTAGAATTTCTTTTATTAAAACTCGAAATTTTATTGCCTCTTATTCAAAAGATCTACTATTTTATTCATGTTTGCTGATGATGAGAAAAATAAACTATGACTTAATTGGAGATAAAATCAAAATAGATACTAATTACTACTATATGACTCCTAAGGTGAACTTCTATAATGACACTATCACAGAGTTAAAGTAGAAATTGATCTCTCTTCTTCCTTGTTCTTGCTCAGCACTCTTTACTTTTCTTGTTTTGGATCTTAGGTGGAGAATTGAAGAAATTCTGTTTCAATCTCACCTTGAGATCTTGTTTAAATCTCTGCATAATTGAATTTCCATTTCTGTTAATTGCTTCTTCTTCTACTCATTCTGCAACTCACTTTTCTTTATTTCCGATTGCATCGTTCTTGTTGGATCTAGGAAGGTAGTGAGATCTAGACTCAGCTATCTAGTCTCTTGAGTCCTGAGATCTACAATTTTCAATTTCAATCTCCTTATTTCGTCGCTACACCAAGCTTTTCCTCAATTCTGTTTTAGATCCGGTTTAATTCAAGTCATCTTTTACTTTTCTGTTTATTGCATTTTACTTTTCTTTGTTTGATTTCTGCAGATCCCATTCCCAATTCCCTTTACAATTCAAGCCATTTACATTTCTTGCACTTTAAGATTCTGCAATTTACATTTCTTGCAATCTAAGTTTCTGCAATTTATATTACTTGCACTTTAAGATTCAGCCTCTTTAATTTCTCTGCACTTTAAATTCTTGCCAATTGTCCCTCTCCCTTTTAATTTCATGCAATTTAGCTTCTGTCGAATACAAACCACTCAAATCAACTCTTGATTCGCTTGACTAAATCAACCACTAAACTAAAATTGCTCAATCCTTCAATCCCTGTGGGATCGACCTCACTCCCGTGAGTTTTATTACTTGATACGACCCGGTGCACTTGCCGGTGAGTTTTGTGTGTTTGGAATTTGTTTTCCGAAAATACACATCAAGTTTTTGGCGCCGTTGCCGGGGATTGAAATAGATTGACAATGATTACGTGAAGTGGAGATCTAGATCAAGCACTTCTTCTTTTCTGTTTCTCTAATTTTTGACTAACACACTAACTGTTTGAAATTTTTCTTAAACTAAACTTCATTCTAGCAATAGATTGAAGTGTTACTGGTGGTGTTTCTTTTGTTTTGTTTGTATGTTAGGTACAGAGAGATCCATTCCTGTTTTATCTGAAACTGACCAGAGAACTCTTAGACAGATAAGAAGAGATGAAAGAGGGAAAAATATTGTTGGAGAGGAAGAATCTGAGGAAGAATATCACGAGATGGAAGGAGATCCATCTAATCCAGGAGGAGGGGTTAACAATAACCCACAACAAAGGAGAGTACTGGCCTCCTATACCTTTGCAAATGCTAGACATTGTGGAAGCAGCATTCTCACCCCTAATGTCAATGCAAATAACTTTGAACTGAAGCCACAACTCATCAAATTGGTCCAAAACAACTGCTCGTTTGGGGGAGGACCATTGGAGGATCCAAATCAACATCTATCTACCTTCTTAAGGATTTGTGACACTGTCAAATCCAATGGCTTGAATCCTGAAACTTACAAGCTTCTGCTGTTCCCGTTCTCATTAAGGGACAAGGCCGCACAATGGCTTGAAACTTTTCCCCAAGGAAGCATCACTAGTTGGGATGACTTGGTGACTAAATTTCTAACTAAATTCTATCCACCTCAAAGAGTCATCAGGCTGAAAACTGAGGTGCAGACATTCACGCAATTGGATGCTGAAAATCTGTATGAAGCATGGGAGAGATACAAGGCTCTGCTGAGGAAATGTCCACCAGAAATGTTCACTGAGTGGGACAAGCTACAGAACTTCTATGAAGGACTCACTCTAAAGGCTCAAGAATCACTTGACCACTCAGCTGGAGGATCATTGCAACTGATGAAAACTGCAGAAGAAGCTCAAAATCTTATTGACATGGTGGTTAATAATCAGTATTTCTTTGCGCATCAAAGGCAACGCCAACCATCACAAAGGAGAGGAGTAATGGAGCTAGAAGGAGTGGACTTAATCTTGGCTCAAAACAAGATGATGTAGCAGCAAATTCAACAACAATTTGAGCAAATGGCCAAGAGAATTGATAGCCTCCAAGTTGCAGCAGTTAACACAAGCCAACCATCATCCACATGGGGGCAAAATGAAGAAACTCAAGAGGAGTAGCAGCAAGAACAAGTCCAATACATGCACAACCAAAATTCTGGACAGAATGAAGTGTATGGTGACACATACAATCCATCCTGGAAGAACCACCCAAACCTCAGATGGGGAGATAATCACAACCAGAACCAACAACCATGGCAGAGAAACTCAAACCAAAACACTTCAAGAAACAACCAAAACCACAACCAGCAGCAAACTAACCAAAACCCTTACAGAAAACCTCAAAACAACTACCCCAACCCCAACCATTACCAATCCAATAACCAACCCACCAACCAAAATGCCCACCATCCACCATCCACATCTCACAACCCACCACAAGCATCACCTGAATCTCAAAGACTCACTAACTTGGAAACTTTAATAGACAAAATGTGGAAACACCAGGAAATGACAACGAAGAACCATGAAGCCTCCATGAAGAGCCTAGAGAGGTAGATTGGGCAAATCTCCAAGCAGATTTCTGTTGAGAGACCTTCAAGCTCACTGCCAAGTGACACAATCCCAAATCCTAAGGAAGAATGCAAGGCGATACAATTAAGGAGTGGGAGAACATTGATGAGCAACAATGACATTACAAAGAAGCAAGAAGAGAGCAGCAAAAGACCAATAGAAGATGAAAAATAAACAAAGGCAGATGAAGCCAAAGATCAAGTTGTGATGCCAAACAAGAGCACTGAGAAACTCAAAGAGAAGAACAATCAACCACACAATTCAAAAGAAGTGATTCAGGGCCAGCAGCAAGTAGGAAAGAGCATCACACCTCCACTGCCATATCTCTAGAGATTCAGCAAAGAGACTAAGGACCAACATTTTCATAAGTTCCTTGAGACTTTCAAAAAGCTGGAGATCAATATTTCCTTGGCTGAAGCACTTGAGCAAATGCCTCTGTATGCCAAGTTTTTGAAGGAGCTTATCAACGAGAAAAGAAGTTGGGATGAGAAAGAGACCACACTACTTACTGAGGAATGCAGGGCTTTGATTCAAAAAGGGCTTCCTCCTAAGCTTGAAGACCCTGGGAGCTTCTTGCTACCTTGCACCGTTGGGGAATTAACCATCACTAAGGCAATGTGCGATCTAGGAGCAAGTATTAACTTAATTCCCTCCTCTTTGGTGAAAAAACTGCGTATAGAGGAAGTTAAACCGGTACAGATGTCTCTAGAGCTAGTAGATAAGTCAATGGTATACCCCAGGGGTGTAATTGAAATTCTTCTAGTCAAGGTGGACAAATTCATATACCCTGCAGATTTTGTGGTTCTAGATTCAGATGAGGATGAAAGTGACTCCATCATACTTGGGAGACCATTCTTGGCCACTGCCAGGGCTATCATAGACGTAGAGCAAGGAGAATTAACTCTCAGAATGCATGATAAGAGTGTCACTCTGAAAGTATTACCAGAAGCGCAGTTCAGTGATGAGAAGAAAGACTATATGGAACTCGACAAGGAAGAATCACAGTTAAAGGAAGAAAGTAACAAGGTGATTCACAGCAACATCCCAAGGCAAAAGATTGTACAGAAGGATGAAGAAGTTCAAGAGGATATTGGAATATTGGCCACTAAGAAGAGAGATCTCCAAAGTAAGCCTACGGCCAGAGAAGAAAGATCAACAAAAGAAAGGAAGAAACACAGAAACAAAACAAAAAGAGGTTGGAAGAACAGAAAGATTCCAACACAAGGGCTTTCCAAAGGTGATAAAGTGCAATTGATTTATCAACAACTAGGAGCAAGCCAACAGACTGATGATTACTACACTGTCAGCAATATACTCTCATTAGAGCATGCTGAAATTGAACACCAAGGAACAAAGAGGAGGATCGCAGTCAGGGGAGACAAGTTGAGGCACTACAATCATTAACCACCATAAAAGAAAGCCCCAGTGTCAAGCTAGTGACAATAAAGAAGCGCTTGTTGGGAGGCAACCCAACCTGAGGTAATTTTCTTTTCATAGCTATTTCAATAAAAAGGTTAAATGATTGGTATGTATTGCAAGGAGCTAAGTTTGGTGTTTCACACCAAAACAATTTAAGGGAGAATAAAGGATTCTAAGTTTGGTGTTCCACCAAAATCTCATTTAAAAGCACATTCTCACCTTCTGCACAAAGGGTTACTAGCTCTAAGCAATTTGATAAATCATTTAATCATTGTCTGTTTCTAGTTTTTAGTTTTATTACCTTTAGCAAAGACTTAGGTTTTCACATATGGTTATTTTAATGCATAAGAAATATGGCAAGGGACTAAGTTTGGTGTTCACACACCAAAGTAAGTTCAAAAGCCTACAAGAAAGTCTTGCACACTAACCAGTCACCTAAGGGCTTGAGAAACAAGCAACTTCCATTAACACTGCAGGAATTCAATCACTCTCTTGGGAGGACTACACACCATTAGCTAAGAGAAAGAAGAAGAAGCCACCAAGAGGTTGTATTGTCACTTAACTCCATCAGCATTGAATTGTTCTAAATTGGAAGTGTGAATATGCCCATCTTAACAGTAACTGTTAGTTTAGTAGTCTTTGCATCATTTCTGTTTCAATTTAAAATAAGTAAGCTAGCCTAAGTGTATGCTTGTATGTTTACTTTCACTTAACAAAAAGCATACTTTGTCCCCTGCATCTTTAATTCAATAAAAGAAATGTCTGAATGTGAAGCAAGATAGTTCTCTGTTAGATAGAAGTACAATAAAAGTAAGTGGTAGAATGTATGTGTGATTGTATGATAGCTCACTTTTAGTGAATAAGAGAACTAGGATGTCTCCTTCTAAGTAGAAAGTGGCCTACTATCTATGAATCTCAATCAAATAAAAGTCCTTGGTTAAAAAGAAAAACAAAAACAAAAAGAGAAAAGAAAAAGCTAAAAAGTGGCAACAGAACAAAAGAAAATAAAAAGAAACAAAGCTAGACACCAATAGCTTGAACCTTAGAATATATGCCTGTGGTGTCTTAGTACTAGGATCTGCTTGGATTATTAAGTTCTTTGGAGTGTATCAACACTTGGTGACTTG